>NC_091463.1:73325112-73625612 GCF_027789765.1 Dendropsophus ebraccatus
AATGGGGGCACTTCTGGACCTAATTTTAAAGGGGTTATCCAGCGCTACAAAAACATGGCCACTTTCCCCCTACTGTTGTCAACAGTTTGGGTGGGGGTTTGAAACTCAGTTCAGACCAGAGTAGGGGGAAAAGTGGCCATGTTTTTGTAGCGCTGGATAACCCCTTTACCCAATAGGCCTTACAGATTATCAAAGGTAGAGGTGGTGGGTCACTTAGGTAATAGTGAACACAACGTAATAAGTTTTGATTTATGCTATAATAAAATGCTTAGGACTAAACTTTAGGAAAGCCAATTTTAATCACATTAGAGATTACCTCAGTGATATAAACTGGGAGGGGTTGGGTGGGCTCTGTGCCTGCATCCCCGGTGAGAGGTTCTTTTTAAAGATCCTATGATGACAGGGATTCTTCCACATGAATACCCCTTTAAGTACTGTTTTTGCCATTATATAGGTATTTTTAAAGCGACTCTGTACCCACAATCTTTCCCCCCCCAAACCACTTGTACCTTTGGATAGCTGCTTTTAATCCAAGATCTGTCCTGGGTTATGTTCGGCAGGGGATGCAGTTATTGTCCTAAAAACAACTTTTATTCCTACAGCCTACATCGCTGTGTCTAATGGCCGGGGCTTACATTTGTATATGCATTAGGCTGGCACCACCTCTCCGTCCTTCCTCCCCACCCTCCTGTTTGAGCTTTGCACAGGTGTATTAACGATCCAGCCCATGTTCATTAGACACACAGGTGGGGAATAGGAAGCAATCTGCCTGGAGCAATCCAAATGATGAGGAGGGTGGGGAGGAAGGACAGAGAGGGTGTGCCAGCCTAATGCATATACAAATGTAAGCCCCGGCCGTTAGACACAGCGCTGCCGGATTAAAAGGTGTTTTTATGACAATAACTGCATCCCCTGCTGATCGGACCCCAGGACAGATCTTGGATTAAAAGCAGCTATCTGAAGGTAGAAGTGGTTTGGGGGGGGGGGGGGGTCAGATTGTGGGTACAGAGTCACTTTAAATCATAGTTTAGGTACCTCCCTTGTTGCATCATTGCATGTAGCCTCACCGCTATTTTACTGTTCTTAGTTCTTATTGTCCATTTGTATTATGAATAAATAAAGGCTATTTCATATTACTGGTGTGTGGTAATCTTTGAAGGTATTCTATCAATAGTAAGACAGCAGATAGTGCACACACAGATTCATTTTACGGCCACTCTAGTACAAATGAACTGATGCCAGAAATTTATACAGATATGTGTATTACTTTTATTTAAAAATCAATTTATTTTAAAATCAATTCTTCCAGTTTTCTTTCCATTTTTATTTTTTGGTATCACACTTCATAACAAAGCTATACTTACTTGTATCCAGGTCCAGTCTCCTAAAGGCAGATTTTTAGCCTTGTGCTGTTTGAAAAAAAGAGGCTAAACACAGCAAGTCCAGGTCATCTGCATGTTCACATTTGATTGATGGACACATTTAGCCGTGACACTTTGTACTGGCAAGGACTATCTACGTTTGGCCTCTCTTTTTTTCACCAGCACAAGGCTTAACAGCTGCCTTCAGGAGACTGGACTTGGATACAAATAAGTACAGCTTTGTTTTAAAGCATGATAAAAAAAAAAAGTATGTAAATTGCAAACTTGCTTTATATCACATCTACTGTTGATTTAGATTTTAAAAGTTATAACGACAGGGACATGTTAACCCCTTCCTGCATAAGGACATGCCGGCATGTCCTGCAGCAGGTGGGGGAGTTCAGAGAGGGGTGGGTCACGCAGTGACCTCGCTCTGCAGCGCATAGTTCCCTGCTGCTATCAGGATCACCATTCCTGGCTGATTAGCCATTTAGATGCAGCTGTCAAAGCTGACAGCTCCATTTAAATGGCTGCAAGAAGCTATCCATGGTGTCTGGTGGAAGAGGGATCGCCACCCTATGATGCGATCACGGAGGGGCAATTCCTTCATCTTACCTGGCCAGGTCTCAGCGACACAATGTTGCTGATCCCGGCTCAGTGCTCTGACAGCCCAGAGCAATCTAGCACTGATCGCATTGATTATTGCAGTATATATACTGTATACTGCATAGCTGATCTAGCACGGTAAACGACGTAAGCGCAAACAAATGCAAACATGCACATTTTTTGTCACATCAAATTTGGATAAATTGTAATAAAAATGATCAAAAGTGACATATATACTAGCAAGGTACTGTTGGAAAGTACAGATCATGGCACAAAAAAATGACACCTCACACAGCCCCGTCGACCAAAAAACGAAAGAGCTATAATGATGGTAATAGAGCAATTTTCAGCACATTTATTTTTTTTAATAAGGTTTTAATGTGTAAAAGCCATCAGATAAAATGAAAGTGATACAAGTTGCATATCCTTGTAATCGTATATAACAGTCAGTCTGTTTTACCATAGGGTGAACGGCGTAGACACGAAACCCCCCAAAATGGGAAGAAAAAAAAACTAGCTTTTTTTTCAATTTCACTGCTCAAATAATTTTTTCCTGGTTTTGCACCATATTTTATGAAAAGATTAAGTCTGTCATTGCACAGTACAAAAAAATAAGGGCTCGTGTGGATCTGTGAGTAAAAAAAAGTCAAGTGAAGGGCAAAAGAAAAGTGCGAAGGAGAAAAATGGTCCGGAAGGGAAGGGGTTAAAGACAGGGCCGGACTGGAACTTAAAATCAGCCCTGGCACTCCAGTCCCAGCAGCCCACATACAACATTCTCCCAGAAATCATGGATAGCGGTGACTCATTCTGTAGTGAATTCTGCTTCAGCTAGCCATATCCCTCTCTACTTTCTTAAATATGTGAACACTTAAAAGTAAAGATATAATGTCATCTGCTGTGGATTCGATGTTGCATATTTACGTATTTATTTAAAATGACTAAATGAGCAGCTTAAAATTCTCAATGGATCACACCAGTATACAGGAAGCAAATATCACCATACATGTTACCGCCAAACTGTTAGTGAGCAAACTCGGAATACAGAGACTGATACTACCAGTATACATGTAACTATATCTCCACACCATGACCACACCATTGCCATTTTATAGTAACTAAGATCACTATACTGATACTGTATTACCAATAATATCAGTGTATATATAGGACAAGTAATACCCCCACATCATGAGCACTACCCTCAGCATACAGCGAGTGGATTATACCACTATACTGTCACTATATAAAGAGCAATATTCTCCCTGAGCAGTGACCATACAGAGGTAGATCCAGCTGTATGCAGGTTCCATAGACTTATTAGTGACTATAGTGCAGTGACTGAATAGCGGTATATACAGGTGTATACAGGAGGTTCTGCAGACGTATAACTGACTACAGTGCACTGACTCACAGGAGGCGTCTTCCCTGTAAGAACTGCAAGTGACGGTTCTCATTGTCAAAGTTGTTCCCTTTTTTTCTTTTCTTCCATCTTTCTCCAAACGTCATGAAGACTTCTCCAGCCATGACTCGTATCCACAGGATCTGCCAGACAGACATTTTAGGTCCTTGCTCCACAATCATCCTCATCTCCATACAAAGTCCCCATGTATTGCTCCATAATGTAACAGTGCCCCCCTCTATGCCCCCATATAAGCGGCTACGCCCAGTATGTGCCTGCACATAGTAGTCAGGCCGCCCTGTGTCCCCATATGGCAAACAAGTCTTCTCTGTGCCGCCATATAGTACAGACCCTCTCTGTGGCTTCATACAGTATAGACCCCTCTGTGCCTCCATATAATATATGCCCTCTTGTACCACCATATAGTAGATATAGTATAAGTATAGGGAATCCCACTGTAGTAACAGCCCCCCCCCCCCATATGCAGTCCCACTATAGTAATCCCCCCATATGCAGTCCCATATAGTAATCCCCCTCAATATGCAGTCCCATATAGTAATCCCTCCCCCATATGCAGTCCCACTATAGTAATCCCCCCCAATATGCAGTCCCATATAGTAATCCCCCCCAATATGCAGCCCCATATAGTAATCCCCTGTGGTAATTGGGGCCGGCTGCAGCAGCGGGTGGGCGGCAGGAGCGGGCCGCTGTGGTGATATTTTTTTAATTGTTTTTTTTTTTTACTATGCAGCCCGGGCGGCCCACGGACTGGTAATCCGGCCAGCCCAGCTTGCCAGATTACCAGTCTGGGCCTGGTTAAAGAGGTTGTCCAACATTTTTTTCTTATTGGAAAAGGGAATATTTGTAATCTGTACTTTTCCATTAGTTGTTTTCTCTGTTTTTCGCCTCTGTGTCCGTCCTCTGTTGCTGCTTTTTGGATTTGGATTTGTTTACATAAAGAACTTCCAGGTCATGGGGGTCAGCAGTGACATCACAGCTCTGCAAGCCTATAGCTCCACCTCCTCTCTGAATTTAGCTCCACCCACAGACAGGGAAATGTCTGTCTTCCTACAAGTGTCTTTTTAGCAGCATGGTGGCTCAGTGTCTGCCAATTACGTATATTACCAAATAAACTATTTTTTAAAATCTTTTATCTGTTGTAGGACTACAAACGCAAGCATACATGTACATGTTAGGAGTTGTAGTTCTGGATTACATACACACTTCAGTATTGTTGCAAGTATAGCTCCGCAGGAATTAGATAGAATGGTGACTGACATGAGGTGAAGCAGCCTCTCTCCTCTCCATATTACACACTGCAGTAGCACTGACCTAACACTGTTCATCTTTACAGTACAGGGGGAGATTTATCAAAGCCTGTGCAGAGCAGTTGCCCCTAGCAACCAATCACAATGTTACCGCAGCATGTGAAGAGTTATACAGTATGTCGTACTGACAGCCGGGCTCCTGAGATCGCTGCACAGGGCCCCCACAATCAATTATTCTAGGCCCGCTGTAAAAAAGGCGGCGGCTTAGAATGGAGCCTTAAAGGGGTAGTCCACCCAAAAAAAATTTCTTTCAAATCAACTGCTGCCATGAAGGGACAGAGATTTGTAATTTACTTCTATTAAAAATTCCAAGCCTTCCAGTACTTATCAGCTGCTGTATGCCCAACAGGAAGTTGTATTATTTCCAGTCTGGAGAGCAGGAGGGGTTTTCTATGGGGATTTGCTCCTGCTTTGGACAGTTCCTGACATGGACAGAGGAGGCAACAGAGAGCACTGGGTCAGACAGGAAAGAAAACACCACTTCCTGCTGGACATACAGCAGCTAATAAGTACTGGAAGACTTAAGATTTTTTAATAGAAGTGAATTACAAATCTCTGGCACTTTATGGCACCAGTTGATTTGAAAGAAATTTTTTTGGGTGGACTACCCCTTTAATGACCCTTAGAAAGGACCCTTAATGACAGCCGTGAAAAGGCGTTTGGGCAGTCATTACGAGGTTAAGGCCATAGTGTATTGATATTGAACAGCTTTATTATTAGATATCCTTCAAAAATAAAGCTACGTACAGTAATAGGAATGGAAATAACAGGCTTCTATTGGTGGACATAGTCACAAGAACAGTTAAAAGACTTTTCCAGTGTAAGGCTATGTTCACACTACGTATCTTTCCGTCCGTAGTGCGAACCGCGAATATACGCACGTAGTTTTGAGGTTGATGCGTTCGCTTGAAAGTATACGATATACGCCCGCACTATGCATATGAGTATGCAATACGTATGAGCTTACGGCCGGATCGTATACGGCGCCGTGAAAAATGAACAAGACCATTGTTTGAGGACGGAAATGTTCCAACTCACGCCCATGGATTTCCTTGCGGTCCCGTACGGAGTACTTATTTCAGCCAAATTGAACTTGATTTTTCGATCCAAAAGGTTCTGTGAGTTTTATTGGGCTGGGCGAAGATTTCCAAGTAAATGACCTGTTTCAGATCGCTTCGAATCAAGCTAGGGAAGCATAACTGTACTACGGGCGTATGTTCGCGGTTCGTACGCATCCGGCCGCATGTCGATTTTTCCCACGCCCGTAGTTTCAGCCGGACATGTACGGCGGCGTACAAACTACGGACGGACTCATACGCAGTGTGAACATAGCCTAAAGTTGCCTTTAATTGTAAAACTAAAATATGCACAATTGGCTGCCATCAAAAAGGTACACAGACATTAGGGGTGTAAGGGCCCTATTCCACCGGACGATTATCGTTTGCATAATCGTTAACGATTAACGATCTCAAACGACCGCTATTGCGAAAGACCTGAAAACGTTCACTCATTTCCATTGAACGATTATCGTTACTTATGATCGTAATTGCGATCGTTTTTTCTTCGCTATTTATTCGCTATTGCGTTCGTATCTATTGCGAACGACCAAACAATGTCTTAAGCCCGTATTCCACGGGTCGTTGGAGGAGCAAACGAGCGCTGTCAGCGCTCGTTTGCTCCTCGTTCGCCGCTCGCTGCCGCCGCTATTCATCGCGGCTGCAGCGAGCGGGTGAGTGCGGGAGGGGGCGGCGGGGAGCTGCGGGGGGGCTGCCCGGGGGATCGCTAGATCGTCCGGGCAGCCCATAGGATATAGCAGCATCTGCTGCCGATGCTCCTATTCAACGGAGCGACGGCAGCAGATCGCTGCTATATCAGTCGCTTGTTTTTCAACATGTTGAAAAACAACCGACTGCAACGATCAGCCGACATGAACGATGTCGGCTGATCGTTGCACTCTATTCCACGTAACGATTATCGTCCGTAGCGGTCGATATCGTCCGAAAACGAACGATAATCGTTCCGTGGAATAGGGCCATTAGTCAATGCAAATTCAATGCACATTTTGCGAACGAGCAATGATAAAAATAGGTCCAGGTCTTATAAAGCGATCAACGATTTCTCGTTCGGTCGTTAATCGTTAACTGCATTTCAACCGAACGATTATCGTTTAGATTCGAACGATTTAACAATAATCTGAACGATAATCGTCCGGTGGAATATGGCCCTAAGAATTTAGGAAATATTCCTTTAGGAGGGTGATCAATGGTTTCAATTATGTAGGCAATCATAGCCTGGGTCACTTCTTGGGGCAACTGTGAGCTATTACTGAAGTACATGAAACGCAGAGTGGGATCAGATTACTGATGACAGTACAAGGATTGTGTGGACAGCACTTGTAGTCTAGTAGAAGTGGATAGTTTTTTTTTTTTACAAAGCCCAATAATTATTTAAAATTATGAAATGCCATTTGGACAAAGAAGATAATACCTCTTCTGAAAGAATACACCACAAAATAAAACAGAAATGATAAAGAAATTGACTCCCTAAAATGAAACCCTCCCTTCCACCTTTCTTGGCCCTTTCCTTTCCCAGTGTGAAAGAAAAAAATAATACCTCTCCTGAAAGAAGACACCGCAACATAAAACAGAAATGATAAAGAAATTGACTCCCTAAAAAGAAACCTTCCTCCCACCCTTTTTGGCATTTCTGAAATAAATTTAATAGTGGGCCAAAGTGTGATAGGTTTTGAAACAGGGGTAAGTACAGAGGCCGGGTTAGGATGGGCACATGTGGCAATTAAAGCGTGAATTGCTCCTCGTTCCGTGCTTGGAACAAACTCGGCACCTTTTTTGGTGATAACTGGGTCGCAGTGACAGGGTGGGGTGTTGGAAGTGGCGCTCTGTGAGTCTGAGCACATCCTCAGACTCAAAGCACTGCTGAGGGGCAGGGGAGTCAAGCAGGAAACACTCAATCCCCTCCTTCTAAAACTGCAAAAATGTGAGCGCCCCCTGTGAATTCTGGTACACAACAAAGGTATTGTAGGTTGCAGTCTATATAACTGCAACACCTGGTCTACAAGGTCCACAACGCCTATGAAATGATTATATTCACAGACAAAGACATGTTTTCCTCTCTCAGTGGTGACTCCCCCCCCCCCCACACACACACCTTATCACCACTGAGGTGTCTGCATGAATTGTGGTCGGCATGTGGTCAATGAAATGCATGAAACGCATTAATGTCTCATAGCGGGTTCGTGACATGACTGCTGCAAGCACAGGGGTACTATGGACAGCCCGGCAAGTCCAGTATGACCGTATTGATGTTTTGTTTTTACCACCCCCATTAAAAGTGTCAATTCTTAAAATTTTTAGAATTCAGGGTAACTTGTGGGCCTCCACGAAGTGGAATATGTGGATGTGGGGTTTTGGGTAATAAAATGAAGGGCATACAGATTTGTCTGCTGGACAATTAACTCCAGGACTTGATCGCCCCCAAAAACAAATAAAAAACAAATCAATAGGATTAAAATTTTTGATAATCCTATTGATTCCTAGAGTTGCAATAAATGGGGGTATTTGATGAGAAAAGGAGGCCAGGGCCTGACACTTCCACAGGGGTCTACTAACTGACTCCTCTGAACTGCTGTTGTCACAGTCTGGAAATGCAGTATTTGTCTCGCTATCTGAAGTGCTAAAGCACAGCATGGCGTATGCCTGCTTAGCTATGAAGGTTCTGCTGGACATTTTTAGTATTAAAAAATACTTTTAGCATCAAGGACAAGCATATGAAAGTGTTTATGCTGCAACATAACTTATAAAATGGTGTTACGTGTGCTATACACACACTATGATATGAAAAAAATATATGTGAAGTGGAGGTTCTTCACCTACTGGGGGGCGGGTGTTATAGGAGGGGTAAATTATGGGCGATCAGACAGTTAGGGCGCAGGATATACCGTATTTTCCGGCGTATATGGCGACTGGGCGTATAAAACGACCCCTGACTTTCAGGGTATAAACCCACACACCGTATATGCAGCGTATTTACTACTGCGATACGCAGCAAATACGCAGCAAATACGCAGCAGATTAGATCTAGATAACTGAACACAGCATCAAATCTTCACCATCACATCTGCTGCGTATTTGTTGCGTATTTGCTGCGTATACGGTGTGTGGGTTTATACTCTCAAGAAGATTGAAAGTCGGGCAGGGGTTAACTGCAGCTAAATTTAAAAAAAAAACAAAGTTAACTCACCTGGGGCCCGTTCCTGGCCTCCGCGTGCCTCCTGTCCCGTTCCCGGCGCAGACAGTGTGAGGTACACTGACTGCTCCGGGGATCCCCAAAGCTCTCCCGAGCAGCCGAGCGTCTCATTGGAGAAGCTCAGAGATGCTCGGCTGCCGAGAGAGCTTCGGAAGAATGACAGAGCCTTCGGGTACTTTCGGAGCCTCTGTCATTCTTCCGAAGCTTTCCCGGCAGCCAAGCGTCTCCGAGCTTCTCCGATGAGACGCTCAGCTGTTCGGGAGAGCTTCGGCGATCCCCGATGCAGTTAATGGGGAAAAGTGTGCATGACTGGCTGTGTTCTTGGAGCTGGGGAGGCTGATGTCGGTCTTACTATCAGAGGCTCCTTTTTTAGGTTCTTTCATAAAAAAGATTATCAGGAGGGTTGCGATTAGCCCAAAGCAGGGGTAGTGACTCTGTGCCTGGTAATTCCCCCCTCCAGCAATTGTTATTTTAGGCCCAACAATGTTTCCAAGTCCGCTGTAAGAGAAATGAAGTGATTATAATTTCTTATATGTCTATAGTTGGCTCTCCAGCCCTATAATGTCTTGTCATAGGTGCTAAAAAGAGCCAATACCTATACAGAGAACACTTACCAGCCCAATGGTATCTACAGGTAAAATACTGTAAGTGCAATGCTCCGAAGATTTGATGCTAATAGGTCGGCAATAATGGTGGGGGCAATGGTACAGAAAATGGCTTCTCCAGCCCCAACCGACCCACGTGTCAGGAGCAGCATCAAGAAATACTGTAAAAAAACAAACATAGTTTACAATTAGTGACATTTTCTGCTGTCAATGATCGAGAACGACACATTAATGCATTATATTTACTGGGTTTATGTTTGTATGTGAAGAAGACTCATTCACTAAAATGTAGGTTTCTGCCAATACAATTTTCATAGAATTTACCTCACTGGGAATAAATGACAGGCCCAAGGTCAAGCCTGCCCAGAGGGTCACTCCAGCACATAGAAAGTATTTCCTGTTGTAGGCGATAGCTGGCGATGAACAGTAAAGGAGAGGGGGAGATAAGAGGTGACAGGATGCGTTACTATAACAAATTATTACTCAGACATTGTTACTGATGAATTATATAACCCCCCTCCCATCCCTATCACTTGTTTTTATGTTTATGAACAGTAAAGATTTACCATTGGCCATTCTGTGAACTATAACACGGATGAATCCAGTCAGACCAGCACCTGATGATGTCACATTTGTCTGCCTCTGTGATGTCATCAGATTCCATTGAATATGCTGACCGCCATCTCTGGGATATTGGCTTAGTTCGCACAATAGCCGATTTCAGGTGCCATGCAGAACATGACTTGATGTTGTAATATACCTGCATTTAATAAGCCAGATATGCTGTCATTCATCTTGAAGGTGCTCTGAATATATGGAAGCCCTCCTGTCAGGACCAAAAAACAAGTTATTTAGTATAAATACATGTGAAGTCAATGGAGAGTTAAATATAGGTTGTAAGCTCTTGTAATCAGGACCCTGCCTTCTCTTGTATAAATTGGTAGTATGTTACTATGTACTGTCTGATTGGGTCTGTATATGTCCCTTCTATATCATCCAGATAGTATAGAGGATCCCCTATTGCTCCTTTCTTCATCTCCTCCAGCAATGGGGCAGTTGAAGACATGTTGGCAGACTAAAACCTGCGAACACAAGAAAATCTCTCTAACAATCGCTCTGCAACACAAGTTGTGAATACAGCACACAGAAAGCCGATTCTGGGCTGTCTGCCGCCTGAGGTTTGCCCCATCACTAGCGCCGTGCCCCCTTGTGCAGCCTGGAACCACTCCAAACCCCCTGACCACTGTGCAACCTGACCACTGTGATGACAGCTGCCGCTTGACATTGCAGACGGAGCCCGGGAGAACAAATAGGTGAGTGCCTGTTGTCATTTTTGTTACGTGAAACTTAACTAAAATGACAGCAGGGGGAACATTATGCCCAGGGCGGGACAAGGAGTTTTGGTGCCCTAGGCAGAGAAGCCAAATGGCGCCCCCCCCCCCCCCCCCCCCCCGGAATTTTTTTTTTTCTTTGTTAAAATACCATTTCGATACTTCTTGTGCATTACAACATCCACCCGGGGGTGGGTTAATTGCCGCTGTCAGGTGTGACAACAGCATCTACACTGTAAAATAGCCGGCACAAACGATCGCTGTGTGCCGGCTATTTGATTTTGGCGCTGCTGGGAGCGGACAGTGTGCAGGGCCGAGGAGGTGACACTAGGGGGCTGGGGCAGGACAGAGAACATGACTGAAGCTCAGCTAGCCGCCAGCCGTGTTCTCTGTGCTATACTTTATGTTAAGCTGCACTATTAGGAAGGAAATCCTGTTACCGAACCGGTTTCTTGCCCGGAATATCAATAGTAGTATCGATATTTCGGTGCATCGTGCATCACTATAGCCTCCACAGTGTAACTTCCTGACTGCCCCCACATAGGCCCTATTACACCAAATTATCTGACAGATATTTTTAAGCCAAAGCCAGGAATGGATGTGAAAAGAGGCGAGATCTCAGTCTTTCCTTTAATACCTGTTCCCTGTTTTTAGTCCATTCCTGGCTTTGGCTAAAAAAAAAAAAAAAAAAAATCAGTCAGATAATCTGTTGGTGTAATAGGGCCCTTAGTGTGTAGTCTTCAACCCCTCCCCCACATAGTATAGCCCCCACAGTGTATAGCCTGGGGCTATACACTCTGGGGGCTATACTATGTGGGGTGGGGTGTGGAGACTGTACACTAAACTATTTATATGCATAGTTTAAAAAAAAAAAAATCAAATATTACCTCCATACTGTTATTGAAGAAAACACTATGTATAGGCCAATATTACTGCCACAGAGTGACCACCGCATAATAACATTATATACAGGCCAATATTAGCACCACACCATGACCGCCACATAATGACTCTATATATACACTATATACAGACCAATATTACCGCCATAGACTGACCACCATATAATGACTCTATTTATACACTATATACAGACCAATATTACCGCAATAGAATGATCACCGCATAATGATACTATATACAGACTAATATTACTGCCATAGACTGACCACCACATAATGACTATATACACTATAAACAGACCAATATTAGTGCCATAGAGTGACCACCACATAATAACTTTATATACACTATATACAGACATATATTATGTGGCAGTCACTCCAGGGCAATAATATTGGTCTGTATATAGTGTATATATAGAGTCATTATATGGCGGTCACTCTATAGCGGTAATGACTCTATACACTATATACTGACCTATATTACCGCCAAAGAGTGACCACTGCATAATGACACTATACACATTATATACAGACCAATATTTCTGCCATAGAGTGACCGCCGCATAATGACTCTATATACACTGTATATAGACCAATATTACTGCCATACAGTGGCCACCTAAGGACTCAATACTACCCAATAGTGACATAATCATACACTATACATAGGAGCTGCAGCCAATCAGCGGTCACCGGCAGCAATTACATAGGACTGATGAGGCCAGAGAATGGCTGCAGCTCCTATACACAGTCTATTCACCTCTACAATTCTGCTGGACAGTGGAGTCTCAGCAGTGCTAATACACATACTATATATATATATATATATATATATATATATATACACACACACACAATAACACATCCATGAAAACACATACAAATCCAAACCATCCAGTCCACACACTACACACATGACATGTAACACACTACATTCATCCATTATACACACACTACATGTACAGTATACTTACTCCATCTAGCAGCATGCTGGGAGTAGTAGTCCTGGTCCATGGCAGCAGCAGGCTGGGATCCTCACTCTGAAGCCTTCTCCTCCATCGTCCCGACTGCCACACCAGTCTCAACAGGAAGACAAGGAAATCACATGATGCAGGAGGGAGGGGGAGGGGATCCAGCACACTCCAGGGCCCGGCATCCTGCAGCCTGTGTGTGTGACCCCTAATAGCAGCAATAAGCTGTAGCCAGGGATCACTGCCAGGCGCTGCAGGACGCTGTCTGTGTGCTCCTGTCTGTGACACAGGATGGGGGCCCTCGGCAATTGCCCTGTTTGCTCCCCCCCTAACTCCGGCCCTGGGTGGTGACAGCTTACCCCCCTCTATCATAGTAGCCCCCACATCCTGATCATGAGGCAGCTAAGCTTACCTTACTGCTCAGCTGCACTCCTCACCTACTTGACTCTGGAGAGATCATGTGACAGTACTGAGAAGCTCATTGATCCGGAATAGGAGTCAGGAGGAGGAGCGGATATGACTGCCGCCGCGGGACTAGAGCCTGGTCCGCCCAGTGACATGTGAGGTTAGGGGGCTGGTTTGGATGTTGTGGCTGCAGAGGGCGTTGCTAGCAGCCGGAGGCCGGCCCTCCCGTCGGCATATGAGTTCCACGGGGGGGTTGCTGCTGGAAGCGCAGGGCTGGAGCCTGCAGTAGCTTCAGAGCTGATGCTGCTGCAGGTGAGGGGGATATGAGGGCGCTGGTGGTATGTGAGCGCGCGGGGGCAGCCACCAGAAGGCAGAATACAGTAGCCTGTAGTGAAAAAAAAAATTAGACTGCAATTGCGCCCCCTATAATTTACCACTAGATGGCGCCCTAGGCCATCGCCTACCCTGGCCTACCCTTTGTCCCGGCCCTGATTATGCCGACCCTTCCAGGACCGCAGAATCTGCCGCCTGAGACAGAAACAGCCCTGAGCACACAATAGAAAGAACTGAGGCTAGGGCCTCCCCTGCTTTTATAGGAAAGAGCTCTTTGTGACATCATCACATATCTGAATGTGACATCATCAGAGTAGCTAGTATGTTGGTTCTATGTAGCTATTGCATTGTGACCTCATCTTATGTAACACTTTAGTGACATCAGAAATAACGTCTCAGTTATATGGAATCTTGATATTCACTGCTCAAAAAAATAAAGGGAACACATAAACAACTCACTATAACTATAAATAAATTAAACTTCTGTGAAATCAAACTGTCCACTTAGGAAGCAACACTGATTGACGATCAATTTCAAATGCAATTAGCTATACACACTAAATAAAGAAGTGGTTCTGCAGGTGGGGACCATAGACCACTTCTCAGTATCTATGCTTTCTGGCTGATGTCACTTTTGAATGTTGGGGGTGCTTTCACACTTATGGTAGCATGAGACAACCAACAAGTGGCTCAGGTAGTGCAGCTCATCCTGGATGGCACATCAGTGTGAACTGTGGCAAGAAGGATTGCTATGTCTGTCAGCGTAGTGTCCAGAGGCTGAAGCCGCTACCAGGAGACAGGCCAATACATCAGGAGACGTTGAGGAGGCTGTAGGAGGGCAAAAACCCAGCAGCAGGACTGCTACCTCCGTCCTTTGTGCAAGGAGGAACAGGAGGAGCATTGCCAAAGCCCTGCAAAATGACCTCCAGCAGGCCACAAATGTGCATGTGTCTGCACAAACGGTTAGAAACCAACTCCATGAGGATGGTATGAGGGCCCGACGTTCACAGATGGGGGTTGTGCTCACAGCCCAACACCGTGCTGGATGCTTGGCATTTGCCAGAGAACATTGGCACCCTGTGCTCTTCACAGATGAAAGTAGGTTCACACTGAGCACATGTGACAGACGTTACAGAGTCTGGAGACGCCGTGGAGAGCGATCTGCTGCCTGCAACATCCTTCAGTATGACCGGTTTGGCAGTGGGTCAGTATTAGTTTGGGGTGGCATTTCTTTGAAGGGACGCACAGCCCTCCATGTGCTCACCAGAGGTAGCCTGACTGCCATAAGGTACTGAGATGAGATCCTCAGACCCCTTGTAAGACCATATGTTGGTGCGGTCTCTGCCGCCTGAGACAAACCTCAGACGGCCGCCCCCTGAGTGATGGCCGGCATTGCGCACCCGTCCCCCCCCAACCAGCCGCTCACCTGTCCCACGCTGCAGCCAGCCCGCGCTCTCCGCTGTCTCCACATCCCGTCAGGTCCGGCGACGTCACCCTGCAGCTGTCACGGACCTCCAGGCTGTGGTGAGTGAGTGGGGTGATCAGGTCGCGCCAGCGTGTCCCCCACCGACCCCGGGCACTCATGACAGCCTGGAGGTCGATGACAGCTGCAGGGTGACGTCGCGAGACCTGACGGGATGTGGAGACAGCTGAGAGCACGGGCGACGGGACAGGTGAGCGGGCGCTGTCATTTTTGTTAAGCGATACTTAACAAAAATGACAGCAGGGGGGACATAATGCCGCCCCCTGCCAGACCGCAAAATCTGCCGCCTGAGGCGGAAGGCTCATTCCGCCTCATGGCAGAAGCGGGCCTGGGTGCGGTTGGCCCTGGGCTCCTCCTAATGCAGGACAATGCTAGACCTTATGTGGCTGGAGTGTGTCAGACGTTTCTGCAAGATGAAGGCAGTGAAGCTATGGACTGGCCGCCGGTTCCCCAGACCTGAATCTGATTGAGCACATCTGGGACATCATGTCTTTCTCCATCCACCAACATCACGTTGCACCACAGACTGTCCAGGGGTTGGCGGATGCTTTAGTCCAGGTCTGGGAGGAGATCCCTCAGGACACCATCCACCACCTCATCAGGTGCATGCCCAGGCATTGTAGGGAGGTTATACAGGCACGTGGAGGCCACACACAATACTCAGCCTCATTTTGACTTGTTTTAAGGACATTACGTCAAAGTTGGATCAGCCTGGAGTGTGTTTTTAACTTTAATTTTGTGTGGACTCCAAATCCATTGATGATTTTTGTGTGATTTTGTGTGATTTTGTACAGAACAAAGTATTCACTGAGAATATTTCATTCATTCAGATCTAGGATGTGTTATTTGAGTGTTCCCTAGTATATTCTTTTTAAGCTCATCTCCTTTAAAGTGTCACAGTTTTTTTGTTTAGTTTTGCAGAAATCAATAGTACAGGTGACTTTAACCTCTTAAGGACATAGGACGTACCGGTACGTCCTATGTCCTCATTAGCACTTCAAAGCGGGGCCGCGCGGCGGCCCCGCTTTGAAGTGCCGCGATCCCGGGTGCCGCGTGTAGCCCGGGACCGCCGCTATTAGCGGGCACGGTCCGATCGCCGTGCCCGCTAATTAGCTAATCGGAGGCAGCTGTCAAAGTTGACAGCTGCCTCCGATTACCGGAGGCAACGTTTCCCTGGTGTCTAGTGGGGGAGATCGCTCCTCCGGGACCTTGTCCCGGAGGAGCGATCTCCGTTACTGATGCCGGCCGGGGACGCGTCCAAGATGGCGCCGTCCTCGGCTCGGCACTCGTTTGTTTCCGGCTGCAGCAGCCGAAAGCAAACGAGTGCCGATCTCATGGATCTCTGCAGCATATCTATGCTGCAGAGATCTCTATGAGAGATCAAAGTGTATATACTAGAAGTCCCCCATGGGGGCTTCTAGTATATGTGTAAAAAAAAAAAAAAAAGTGTTGTTAATAGTAAAAATCCCCCTCCCCTAATAAAAGTCTGAATCACCCCCCTTTTCCCAGGTTTTAAATAAAAGTAAACAAATAAATAAATAAATAAACATGTTTGGTATCGCCGCGTGCGTAATCGCCCGAACTATTAATTAATCACATTCCTGATCTCGTACGGTAAACGGCGTCAGCGCAAAAAAATCCCAAAGTGCAAAATTGCGCATTTTTGGTCGCATCAAATCCAGAAAAAATGTAATAAAAAGCGATCAAAAAGTCATATATGCGCAATCAAGGTACCGATAGAAAGATCACATCATGGCGCAAAAAATGACACCTCGCACAGCCCCATAGACCAAAGGATAAAAGCGCTATAAGCCTGGGAATGGAGCGATTTTAAGGAATGTATATTGGTTAACAACGGTTTGAATTTTTTACAGGCCATTAGATACAATATAAGTTATACATGTTATATATCGTTTTAATCGTAACGACTTGAGGAACATGCATAACAAGTCAGTTTTACCCCAGGGCGAATGGCGTAAAAACACATTTCCCCCAAATAAAAGAAATGCGTTTTTTTTTTAAATTTCACCACACTTTGAATTTTTTTCTGGTTTCGCAGTGTACTTTATGCAACAATTCAGCCTGTAATTGCAAAGTACAATTAGTGACGCAAGAAATAAGGGGTCATGTGGGTTTCTAGGTGGAAAAATGCAAGTGCTATGACCTTTTAAACACAAGGAGGAAAAACCGAAAACGTAAAAACGAAAATGGGCCATGTCCTTAAAGGGTTAAAGAGTCACTGTCGTATTTTTTTTTTTTTGCAGAAATCAATAGTCCAGGCGATTTTAAGAAACTTTGTAATTGGGTTTATTAGCCAAATCTGCCATTATCTGCATGTAAAAAGCCTTTTCCCAGGTCCCCCCCTCCTTCCTCTTTTTCATCCACTCCAAAAAATCTGAAAATTGTGACTTGTTGCATGAGACGTACCCTGTCTGGTCTAGGGAGAGGGGAGGGGGGAGGAGGAAGGAGGGAGTTAGCCGGCAGCAGAAAGCAGATAACAGAGGATTACAGGCACGGAGCTGGGTGACAGCTGTAATCCGAGCTCAGACAGGTCACTGATGACTGTCCAAGAAGATAACGGGTGAGATATTTGTAGATTAACTCTTTGTTGTCCTGTTTTGGTCTTTTGTTTAGCTCTCTCCATAGGAGAACAATGAAGACAGGGGGGAGAGCTTCAAACAGCTTTTTCATGATAAAAATGCATTTTTCTGATAATAAACCCAATTACAAAGTTTCTTAAAATCGCCTGGACTATTGATTTCTGCAAAAAAAAATTTCACGACAGTGACACTTTAAGAAACTTTGTAATTTAGTTTATTAGACAAATATTCCATTATCTGCATTCAAAAAGCCTTTTCCCAGGTCCTTCCCCCTCCCTCTCTCTCATTCACTGCTCATTATCAGGTAATCTCGACTTTTTTACATCAATCGAACCCTGTCTAATCTATGGAGATGGGAGACGGGAGGAGGGAGATTAGTCGCCAGCAGAGAACAAAGGATTACACAGCGGACCTGTGTGAAAGCCAGTATTCAGAGGTCAGACAGTCAGTGCTGACTTTAGATAGCCCGGTGATGGAGTTGTAAATTAACTCTTTGTTGTCCTGTTTTGGTGCCTTATCTCCCTGAACCGCTCCCCTGTCCATACGAAAACCATGAAGACAGGGGGGAGAGCTTCAAAGTGCTTTTTCATGATAAAAATGCATTTTTCGGCTAATAAACCCAATTCTAAAGTTTTTTTAAATTAAATCGCCTGTACTAAAAAAAAAATTAAATGGCAGTGACAATTTAAAAGCAGATATGCCAGGAAATGCTGAGCTCAGACATATAGATTTTCCTATGATTTTAGTCAGTTTTTGTAGAGAAAACCAACAAAGTGACTGACAGATTTATGGACAAGGCAAGAGGACTCACATGCTTACTCTTAGGGTATATTCACACGAACGGGCTCGCAGCGAGATTCTCGCTGCGAGCCCGGCAGGTCCTGGCAGTTCCCATACACTACATACTTGCTGCGGTCTAAACGACCGCAGCGAGTATGTAATTATACCGCCCTTAACCCCTTCTGCTCCCGCCCGGCTCCCCCGCTGTAAGCATACTTTACCTGTCCTTGCTGCACGGGTCCGGCGTCCTGCTCTCCCGCCCGGCCAATCAGTGGCTGCGGCTGGGAAACACACTAATTGGCCGGACGGGAGAGCAGGACGCCGGACCCGTGCAGCAAGGACAGGTAATGTATGCTTACAGCTGGGGAGCCGGGCGGGAGCAGAAGGGGTTAAGGGCGGCAGAATTACATACTCGCTGCGGTCGTTTAGACCGCAGCAAGTATGTAGTGTATGGGAACTGACAGGACCTGCCGGGCTCGCAGCGAGATTCTCGCTGCGAGCCCGTCCGTGTGAATATACCCTTAATCATCTTAATCATGGCAGTTTTTTACATGAAAATATGGAATCAAATGATAGAAAAGTTGTTGGCAGTGGATCAGTGTTCAGCGCCCAGCGTTCTAGGACACAGAATGATGAACAACAGAGATTTATTCAAGGAAGAATCCAACAAGAGAATACATATGAACTGTCAGCATTATCAGAATCTCAACATGTCAGCTTGTGTCTCTTCTCCATGCTTGAAGACCAGCAGCAGGAAAACCCCGGCCACACTTCCTGTCTCTCTCTCTCTCTCTCTCTCTGCACCATTACCTTTTTTTTTTTATTAACAAAGCTTTATCAACAACATAACACTATATCTGAATACATACAATACTTCACAGTAATTTAGTTGTTGTAATAAACAGAATGAACATGCAATATTCCAACAAAAGTATTTATACCCATGCCCCGCCTGATAGTTATTCTGTGCACAGTGGTCACCATTTTGTTAGTCTAGGCTAGGTTCACACTTGCACCAGGGCCCTGTTCAGCATCACAAAATGGAGCTGGAAGGTCTGTTCAAGAATGGACACTAACAGATTTGGTTTCTACCTGGTGTCCATTTATTCTGCAGGATTTGAGCTGACAGCTTACAGAATTTTTTTTGTCCTCTTAGATCCTGCAAAGTAAATGAATGTTGCAATGGAGCACGGCGAACTGAGCACCGACACAAGCGTGAACCTAGCCTGACCTGCAGAAAGCAGCCATGCATGGGGCAAATGACAACACTGCTGGCTGCTAGTGAAAGCGCTCAATGCACTGAAGTCCTAGGTGCATTGCCCCCTGGGAAACATGAATATGCAAAAGAAGAGCCCATGGAGCCTCATTGAAGAGTCTCAAAACACAGGACTAGCCAGATATCCCTCCGGGAAGGACCCAGCCAAGGGGTAGCTCCTGTTAGGAAACCACCAAAACCACCATATTAAGTGGCCCTATAAGTCAATGTTGTGGCAGTGTTGTCATTTGGCTGGTCTCCCTGAGTTCAGCAATCTGTTTCTCCTATGGCTCTACTAGGCATTGCTCCCACCTAGCCAGAACCCTGCTCCACACTGATGAGGGGCAACACCCTGAAACAGCTGTATGTGGATGGTTACCTAGCCTTGTTTTATCCCTTGTCATTAAATTGACCTATAGGACACTGATATATCGTCCCTCATAAAGGTTTGCTGGTTTGGTGTTAAAGGGCAGCGGTGGTCTCAATTGCTTGACAACATAATGTTTATGGATGTTCATTGCCTCTCTCCTGGCATTATAATAATTCATCTGGGGGGCAATGATCATCTGAGATCATTCAGTCTGGTTGCATTCTCAGGATTTAAAATTCATAAGAGGATAAATAGGAGCATTGCCAAATTTATGCCCTGTATTGGGAGTTTTGCCTTTCGGCCTCTGGACCTGGGGGCAGGTTTCCTCAGCTTTTATCATTCTGATTTCATACATCTATCAGCTGTAGGGCTGGACCTGTTTAATTTGAATCTGCAGGCCGCCATTGAAATTGCTGTTAGTGGAGTGGGGCCAAACAGGCCTGGCTTAATGGCGGCGTAATGTTGCTCTTTCAGTGGACACTTTATGTATTAGTTATATTTATGGTTACCTTTTAACACTAATAACTTAACTGGAGCTGCTTTACAGCGGTTTGGATGGCTGTATGAATTTAAGATGTGTTTTAATAAAGAGGCCGTGGCCAAGTGTTAACTCCATCCAGGTCTAATTGTCTTTATTCTTTTAAGTATTTGCATTTTAGCATTGGGTAAGTCTAAATTAAAGAGTGTCAATTTGTAGTACCCATGTATTTAGGCCTCGGCAGCCATGTTGTCTCTTTCAGCCATCTTACAAAAGCGCTAGAGACTGTATTTAGGCCTTGGCAGCCGTGTTGTCTCTTTCAGCCTTCTTATGAACTGCTAGAGACTGTATTTAGGCCTTGACAGCCATGTTGTCTCTTTCAGCCATTTTAGGCATTGTTAGACTATATAGGCCTCGGCAGCCATGTTGTCTCTTTAGGACATCTTAGATAGAAAAGTAAACTTTTGTAGAAGTAGACAAAAATGATGAAAACGTAATTATGGGTACAAACACACACACCGTATACGCAGCAGATACGCAGCAAATACGCAGCAGATCTACAGCAGATTTGATGGTGCAGATTTGATGCTGTGTTCAGTTATTTAGATCTAATCTGCTGCGTATTTGTTGTGTATTTGCTGTGTATCGCAAATACGGTGTGTGTGTTTATACCCAAAATGTGTATCGCTCGACAAGGGTCACTGACCTCACATGATATGTTTTACGACTTAACGTACAATTCTGACACCTTTTTAGAGGCAACTGGACGCCTTGAAGAAGAGATAAGAATTTATGGTCCATAAACATGTAAACGTAGAGAAAATGATGCTACTTAGTGATAATTAGAAGTATATGGTAGAAATATAAATAAGATGTATGTTTATATATTTAGATATTTTTGCGAAGCAGAGTATAAAAGCCAGCTCCGATTTTAAGCATTAGCAAATAGCCTGTCTACCTGCTTGTGTGTGCTTGTTTGCGCCCTCCCATTGTAACAGGAGTTCCGCCTGGAATCTCAGCACAAATTTCGTAGTGTGAATAGGGCCTTACTCTGATGTATATCGCTGTTCTGTTTCGTTGTCTTGATGTCTTGGAATAAACTATGCAGAATAGCTTGAGAAAAGAGTTGTCAAGAGTAGAGATGAGCGAACCTCGGGCATGCTCGAGTCGATCCGAACCTGAACTTTCAGCATTTGATTAGCAGTGGCTGCTGAACTTGGATAAAGCCCTAAGGCTATCTGAAAAACATGCATATAGTCATTGGCTGTATCCAGTAGTGGATTATAATAGGGGCGTTTCAGGCAGCAGCCCGGGGGCCCTGAGCTTCTGGGGGGCCCATGACCACCCAAAAAGACTTATACTTTCAGTGGTCTACTGTCTCCTGGCTACACTTCCGCCATGATTTGCAAAAAATCACAGTTTTTTTATGGCAATTTTGCACAAATCAGGACATCATGACATTATCTGTCCTGTACTATGAACGCCAGGCTAGTGCTGCCATAGTTACAGTGGGGTGGGATGGCCCAGGCTTGGTGAACAGCCCGGGGCCTATGGTAAAGTTAATCCATCCCTGGCTGTATCCATGTTTTCCAAACAACCTTAGAGCTTTATCCAAGTTCTGCAGCCCCCGCTAATCAAATACCAAACGTTCAGGATCGACTCAAACCCGAACCCGGTTGGCTCATCTCTAGTCAAGAGCCTTCAACATACACACTCTCACACATAAGTGGTGCACTCCTGTGAGGCTCGATGCAGGTGACATGGGATCCCTGTTCTTCATGGATTCCATGGATGTGGCATCCATGAAGTCAGTGAAAAACACGGATCCCATAGAGTTCTATCGAGAAGTCTGTGTCAAAATCTGCCTCCACACTAGGACACTATTTTTTTTGTGTGTGTGAATAGTATCAATAGATTCAATGGCCCCTTAAATTGTTTGTGGTTGCGGGCAATTTTATGGGACATGTGAATAAGGCCTTAGGTGCAAAGCATGAAGGAGAAAGCAGACAGGCTCAGATTGCATGTACATAGTTTAGGTTTACTGATCAACAAATAGCTAAAAATCACATTATTTTTTACTGAGTTGTACATGACTGCAATGCGGGTATATTGTGTTACCTGAACTGTATTATTGATGTCAAACAACAAAAGAAATAAAGAAAAGTTTTTAATGCGTTACATGTATGGCATGCGGCATTAAATAACAACCTGTCCTAGAAGAATTCAAGTCCCTATCAGGCTACGGCAAAAGAAAATTTAAAAAGTTATGGCTCTCAGGAGGTGATGAAAAAACGTCAAACATCATTACTTATGAAAAAGTAGAGCTGGTTCTTAAGAGGTTAATTATTGTGGCATTCACACTATGTTTTGCAGTAGAGCTATAGCCCTGCACTCTGAACACACCCAGCCTGTTCTCACTGATCACGTGTTGGATTGTTGCCCTGCTCCCGGCCATGTAAAAATACAGTCGGACATTAAACAGAGAGCAGGGATTACTGGAGAGCAGGATGGCTCTGAATATTGCGGCAACACTTCTCCTGGCTACTGGGGTCACTCTCCTAATCTATCTCATTAAATGGTGGGGTAGGGTAAAACACAGTAACCTACCCCCAGGACCTACACCACTACCACTGCTGGGGAACATCTTTCAAATCAGCTTCTCAGAACTACCACAGTCTTTAGTTAAGGTATGTACGCTTATATATGATCTTACCATTAATAAGTTATACAGCAATTCCTCCTTCAAACTATCAAGCAGTGTATGATTTATTTTAACTTAAAGGGGTTTTCCAGTGAAAATCTTTTTCTTTCAAATCGACAGGTGTCATAAAGTTATATAGATTTGTAATTTACTTCTATTAAAAAATCTCAAGTCTTTCCATACTTATCAGCTGTTGCAAGTCCTGCAGGAAATGTTGTTATATTTTCAGTCTGTCACACTGCTCTCTGCTGACATCTCTGGCTGAGACAGGAACTCTGTCTCCGTTTTCTATAAATCCCCATAGAAAACCTTTCCTGCTCTGGACAGTTGCTGTTGATTTGACAGAAAAAGATTTTTGCTGGACAACCCCTTTAATTTATGCAGCTTTTAATGTTTTTTTTCCCATGTGGTTTGTATGTCAAATATTGAGTGGAAAGTTTCACTAAAATGTTGCAACTTTTTTGAAAAGTTGCGTACAAAAACTGTGGCTAAAAAATTAGAAAATGCTTGAGATTTGTAATTTACTTCTAATAAAAAATATACAGTCTTTCAGTACATATCAGCTGCTGTATGTACTGCAGAAAGTGGTATATTCTTTCCAGTCTGACACAGTGCTCTCTGCTGCCACCTCTGTCTATATCAGGAACTGTTTAAAGCAGTAGCAAATCTCCATAGAAAACCTCTCCTGCTCTCCAAACTGCAAATAATATATATATATATATATTTTTTTTTTTTGCTGGAGTACCCACAGCCACGCCTCTTAGTTAAAAGTGCAAAAGTATCTAAAACACAGAAAGGCCTAACATTGCATAAAAGCCTAAAATTTTTTTTTAAAAAAGCCTAAAAGCATAAAATTAAAGTGACTCTGTACCCACAATCTGTCCCCCCCCCAAACCACTTGTACCTTTGGATAGCTGCTTTTAATCCAAGATCTGTCCTGGGGTCGGTTCGGCAGGTGATGCAGTTATTGTCCTAAAAAACAACCTGTAAACTTGCAGCCCTGTGCCCAACGGCCAAGGCTTAGAATATCTGTGCCCTAACTTTGCACCACCCCTCTGTCCCTCCTCCCCACCCTCTTCATCATTAGGAATGCCACTGGAACATTTTCTCCTGTCTGAACATTGCACAGGTGCCTCTACGATCCAGCCCATGTTCAGTATTCACACAGCTGATGAATAGGAGACAATCTGCCTGGAACATTCCTAATAAGGAGGAGGGTGGGGAGGAAGGACAGAGAGGTTGTGCCAGCCTAATGCACAGACATTCTAAGCCCCGGCCGTCAGGCACGGGGCTGCAAGTTGTTTTTAGGACAATAACTGCATCACCTGCCGAACGGACCTCAGGACAGATCTTGGATTAAAAGCAGCTATCCGAAGGTACAAGTGGTTTGAGGGGGGGGGGGGGGGGGGGGGCAGATTGTGGATACAAAGTTGCTTTAAAACTTTTGCAAAAAAATGATATGCTAGAAAATTGGCATGCAAACCTTTATATTTCCCTCATGTTACAGTGTTTTGTTGGATGGGTCTCTTGGTCCTCCGGTTTAAACTACAATTCCCATCATACCTGGGCAGCCAAAGCCATATCTTTGGTTGTCCAGGCATGATTGGAATTGTAGTTTTGCCACAGCTGGAGGGCCGATGGTTCACCATCACTGTAATAGGCTGGCCACGGGTTGTCCGAATGCTGGAACAATCAACAATCAACTGTCTGTGGGGGAATCCAACAGTAAGTATTTTATGTCCCTGCAGCACCACTGCAGAATAAAGGAAACATTATATGTACCCATTGAAATGAATAAGCTTAACCCCTTAGCGACCCATGACGTATCTGATACGTCATGGTGCCGCTCTGATACGCTGGGACCCTGCTCTGAACGGCGCTGATCCCGGCTGACACGTGCAGCCGGGCAGTGCCTCTATTAGCCGGCGCGGGTCCCGTTGCCGCGTCGGCTAATTAAGCCTCTAAGTGCAGCTGTCAAACCTGACAGCTGCACTTAGAGGCTTAGGTAAACACATCCCTGGTGTCTAGTTGGACGGATCTCCCCCCCGCGATGCGATCGCGGGGGGGAGATCCGTTCTTCTGCCCGTGCCGGGCCTCAGCGTCGGAATGACGCTGATCCCGGCTCGGCAATAGATTGCTATGGCCTGCAGCAGGCCATAGTAATCTATGACCGATCTAATCGATCTTTGCTGTGTATATACACAGCATTGATCTCTATGAGAGATCAGTGCTGTCTATATACAAGTCCCCCAGGGGGGCTTCTAGTTACAGTAAAAAAAAAAGTAAAAAAGTTTTTTTATTAATAAAAAAATCCCCTCCCCTAATAAAAGTCCAAATCACCCCCCTTTTCCCATTTTATAAATATAAATTAATAAATAAATAAATAAACATATTTAGTATCGCCGCGCGCGTAATCGCCCGAACTATTAATTAATCCCATTCCTGATCTCGCACGGTAAACGGCGTCAGCGCAAAAAAATTCCAAAGTGCAAAATTGCGCATTTTTGGTCGCATCAAATCCAGAAAAAATGTAATAAAAAACAATCAAAAAGTCGTATATGCGCAATCAAGGTACCGATAGAAAGATCACATCATGGCGCAAAAACTGACACCTCACACAGCCCCATAGACCAAAGGATAAAAGCGCTATAAGCCTGGGAATGGAGCGATTTTAAGGAACGTATATTTGTTAACAATGGTTTGAATTTTTTACAGGCCATCCGATACAATATAAGTTATACATGTTATATATCATAGTAATCGTAACGACTTGAGGAACATGCATAACAAGTCAGTTTTACCATAGGACGGACGGCGTAAATGCAAAACTCCCCGAAATCAAAACAAATTCGTTGTTTTTTCAATTTGACAGCGCAAATGATTTTTTTCCGGTTTCGCAGCATATGTTATGGAGAAATAATGCCTGTCATTGCAAAGTACAATTGGTTTCGCAAAAAATAAGCGCTCATATACGTCTCTAGGTGAAAAAATGCAAGCGCTATGGACTTTTAAACTTAAAATGGAATAAGCAAAAGCGCAAAAACGAAAATAGGCTTTGACCTTAAGGGGTTAAAGTGTCACTGTTGTTTGGTGTTTTTTTTTTTTTTTTTTTGCAGAAATCAATAGTCCAGGTGATTTAAAAAAACTTTGTAATGGGGTTTATTAGACAAATATGCCATTATCTGCATTCAAAAACACTTTCCCCAACCCTCCCCCCTCCTCTTTCTTATTCACTGCTCATTATCAGGAGTAGGGAGATCAGTCGCCAGCAGAGAGCAGAGAACAAAGGATTACACAGTGGGAGCTGTGTGAAAGCCTCTATTTAGATGTCAGAGAGGTCAGTGCTGACTTCAGAGGAGATAGCTCGGTGATGTAGCTGTAAATTAACTCTTTGTTGTCCTGTTTTGGTGCCTCATCTCGCTCAACCCCTCCCCTCTCTATAGAAAATCATGAAAACAGGGGGGAGAGCTTCAAACTGCTTTTTCTTGATAAAAATGGATTTTTCGGCTAATAAACCCAATTACAAAATTTCTTAAAATCGCCTGTACTATGGATGGATATGCATGGTAATGGTAATGGATGGTAATGCATGGATATGTTGGCGTTGGGTAGTTATAGTATCATGTCTTATAAAGTCCAAAGTCTTTCCTAACCCGTCTGGGTAAAGTTTGTTGTACTAGATGCTCATCTGTAAGTATGTGGCTCCTGCTCAGGTGTGTAATATGTCAAAACAGCCGAAGTGTAACATAAAGTATTGTCCATGTTTTCTATCTCTCCAGCTGAGTAAGATGTATGGACCGGTCTACACCCTCTACATAGCAAACTTTCGGATGATAGCAGTGATTGGGTACGATGCAGTGAAGGAAGCATTGGTGGACCGCAGTGATGCATTTAGTGATAGGGGAGAATCAGGAGCAGGAAACTTGTTTTATAAGGATTATGGTAAGCCGAGAAAGAAAATGGCAGATTATTTTATAATGATATATACAGGTTATACATTTGTGTTAAAGGAGACCTGTCACGCACCGTGTCGGGGTGACAGGCTCCCGACCCCCAGCTAGATCCCCTTATACTGACCTCATCTCACCGAGTTCCGCTCCCGGAACGGAGATATCCCGGTCAGAAGCCGGCACGCGCTGTGGAGAGAGGTCCGGCGTCCATACAGAATGAATGGAGCCGTGCGCGCGCTGCAGAGATGAGTCCGGCTCCATTCATTCTGTATGGACACCGGACCTATCTCCACAGCGTGCGCGCCTGCTTCTGACCAGGATATCTCCGTCCCGGCACCAGCTTCGGGAGCGGGAATTGGCGAGATGAGGTCAGTATAAGGGGATCTAGCTGGGGGTTAGGAGCCTGGCACGGGGCTGACAGGTCCTCTTTAAAGTATCACTGTTGTTTTAACTTTCAAAATATAAATAAACAGTAGATGTGACATAAAGCAAGTTTGTTATTTACATTTATTTATTTTAATTATCATGAAAAACACTGCACTTCCTGTTTTCTGACTATTTTTTTTTCAAAGAGTCAAAAAACAGGAAGTCCTGTGTATCATCTGAGCGCTCACAGAGAGAAGGCAGTCATGTCATTGATGTGTACTGACCGGGACTTTATGTGTTTAGTCGTTTTTTTTCAACCAGCACAAGACTAAAAATCTGCCTTCAGGAGACTGGACCTGGATTTCTGGTAAGTACAGCTTTGTTTTACAGCATGATAACAACAAAAAAAAATAAAAATAATCAATGTCATTTGTAAACTTGCTTTATTTCACATCTACAAAAAATTTAGATTTTGAAAGTTATGACGGCGTGACACTTTAATTTATATAATATTCGGCAAATGGGGGAGGAATAGTACTATACAGAAATTCATAGATCTATATGTCGCTCTTAGGGAGAGAGAAAATGCCACTTTGCTAGTACTGCAAGGTATACTCGTTCTGTGCAGAGCTGTGTAATGTCATGTTCTGTTTTTCCCAAAGCTATTTTACCTAGATTGTATTTTTTTAATCACTTTTTATTATTTATTTTTTTGGGATAGGATGTGGCCAAAAATCAGACTTTGATATTGTTTTGCATTTACATCATTATCTAGTGGAATAATTTAACACCTTCCCTCACCACAATGTACAATTAAGTCATTGTGCCAGTAAGATGGTAAAGAGAGCTCTCTACTGGGGCAATCCTCTGTGCTAGATACTTAACCATTTAAATGCCGCTGGCAGCGGCATTTAAATGGCTCATCTTGGGTGTCATAGATGGTCCAGTGGCTGGATCAGGCCCCCACATCGAGATCCATTATACATTGATCCATTATACAGGCAGCCTGGGTTCTTTGCTATGCCACCTGGGCTACCTTTATTTGGCGATCGAAGGAGGCTGTCTTAAGCCCTCTCTTAGGGGTAGGCGGTCCAGGGTTGAAAGAAAATTAAAACATAGTTCCCATCTTCCAGAAACAGCTCCACTCCTGTGCTTGGATTGTGTCTAGTATTGGGAGGGGCGCTCTTTTATTTGAATTTAAACATCCATGTTTTACTAATTCTAGAAACTGCTTAAACTTACAGGGGTCATTGAAAGCAACGGAGAAAGGTGGAAAATTCTTCGGCGATTCTCTCTGACAACTTTGAGAAATTTTGGAATGGGAAAGAGGAGCATTGAAGAAAGGATCCAAGAAGAAGCCCGATGCCTTGCAGAAAAATTGATGAAGGACAAAGGTGGTTTCATTTCCAAAAATATATGTTTCATATTCTGAGGCCGGCCATACTATAACCAATAACCATCTTACTGTCCAAAGAAGCAGCATACTCTGTAGTTCGTAAAATCTTCGTATTTTTTGGATGCATTTAAAAATGGTACACACCATGGAACATCAAATTTGACCTACAGAGTATGCTGGACTATCTATTTCTTTAGAGTGTTGGAATTATCTACATGCAGTTCTGGTCACTTGTGAGTGGGTCAACACCCTGTTTTTAACCATCTTCCTGTACTTACCTGTGAACATGCATACTCAACAGGGACCATAATGGATCAAGCCTGTTGAAATTCAATTTGTCCAATCCTCCTTTACACCCCACACACTAGATGAATGGTTGATCTCTTCAAATAAATGTGTACAGCCAGTATTAATGGCATTTCCTTAAAAATTTAATTGATAGCCTATTCCCAAGGTGAGTCATCAATACCTGATTGGATCAGCTGTTTGGTTGAGCAGTGTTGTCTGGATATACTAAGTTGTGCTGTGTTGATGTACCTCAGGTCCCATTCACTTTAATGGGAGTTGAGCTGCAGTAACACAACATAGCCACTACACAATGTAGGGATCCAAGGCTTCTGACAACATACAGTATGTACATCTGAGCTTGCACCTTGTACATATATATATATATATATATATATATATATATATATATATTCATATTCTGAGGCTATTCTGATAATCATGGGCAGATTTTCCTATGTTTACATTATATTGTATGTAATATTATATAAAAACTAGAGATGAGCGAACCTCGAGCATGCTAGACTCCATCCGAACCGGAACGTTTGGCATTTGATTAGCGGTGGCTGCTGAAGTTGGATAAAGCCCTAAGGCTATTTGGAAAACATGGATATAGTCATTGGCTTTATCCATGTTTTCCAGACAACCTTAGAGCTTTATCCAAGTTCAGCAGCCGAACCCGAACCCGGTTTGCTCATCTCTAATAAAAACCTGACAGCTCTTTATATTTACTAACAGATACGCCAATCGACCCAATAGATATACTGCGACTCTCCGTTTCCAATGTCATTTGCTCCGTTGTGTTTGGTGAAAGATTTGACTACGAAGATCAGAGATTCTTGACTCTTATGTCAAACATTGACAATATTTCCAAGCTGTTCAACTCTGTTTCAGGGCTGGTAAATATTACAAAATATCTACAATGTATAGTATTATGGCTATGGTTAAAGCGTAACTGTCATGTTTTTTTTTATTGCAGAAATCAGTAGTATAAGCGATTTTAAGAAACTCTGTAATAGGTTTCATCAGCCAAAAAAGCCTCCTTCTGTGCTCAAGAAGCAATCTCCCAGCCTCCCCCCCTGACTTCTTATCTGTGCATTATCAGGCAAACACGTCTTCATTACAGAGAAGCCAGTGAAGACGGGCTCTGCTCTCTCCATTGTAAGCCTAAAAAGGGGGGAGGGGCTGAGGGAGATGAGGGAGCAGGAAGAGGTGACATGAAGGTCAGCTGTTTGTAGACTCTCTGGGCACCTAAAACGCTAAATTCAGGTGTCAGAAAGGTCAGTGCTTCTCTATGAACTTACTGAGAGAAGATTGCAGGGTGTTGTGCTGTGCAGGACTGCTCCGTGCTCAGTCACTCCTAACAGCCCCTCCCCTCTCCATAGCCACATAATGGTGACAGAAATCCTGCTTCTTCTGATGTGAGGGGGGAGGCTGGGAGATTGCTTTTTCAGTACAGAAGGAAACTCTTTTAGTACATAAAACCTATTACAGAGTTTCTTAAAATCGCTTGTACTGTTAATATTTAATGTTTTCAGAAAAATGACCCTGAAATTATAGTTACGCTTTAAACTTTGGGAAAAAGACGTACGTCATTTGTTAATGATGGCTGTAAATAATGATCAAAATCTCAAAATTCCTGAAGTGTATACATAGCCTATAGGTGCTATCGCTATTTCAGCCTAGATGCCTGAAAGTAAATTGCCTGGTGTATATTACATATGTCCAGATACGGATACAATTACCGTCTCCCTGTATTAGTAACATACCAATAGCTCAGACAGACTTTTGACTAAATGTCTGAACACCTTGACTCACATTAGGGATGTGTCCTTGGCACAGAATAAGAGCAAAAGAACCATTAGGCTATGTTCCCACACTGTCAAGATGACGGAGATTTTTATTGGACATCCATAATTTAATGACAGATAATAGATATATTGGTATAATAATATTTGTCATTAAATGATGGCCGTCAATTTTATTTTTAGATTTGCTCGGGGATGGGTTGTGTGAATATTATAAAGCACACTTACCTTTCTGGCTGCATTGCAGTCAATGGCAAGATGGACATCCAATGCACACATTGTACTGAATAACAGACGTTATCGCCGCGGACGTCAAAATAATGATCATGACAATTATTTTCAGACGTCTTTTGCAAACACTGGACGTTTTTTATTGATTGTTCACACACAGTGATTCTTTTGTCACAGTTCTTTCTCCGTTTTTACTATTAAAGTGAAGGGACTTTTCAATTAAAAGAGATGTCCAGTGAAAATTTTTATTAAAGTATTGTATTGCCCTCCCAGAGCTGTGTGGGCTGTGGCTGCTGGAGAGGATGATGGCAGGGGGATGCTCAGTGTCCCTCCAGTGCCCTGTGTCCCTCAGTGTCCCCCTACCATCATCCTCTCCAGCAGCCACAGCCCGCATAGCTCTGGGAGTCAGGTCGTGACATCACCATTTTATCCAGGAAGTGACATCACCATGTTATCCAGGAAGTGAAGCCTTGATGCAGTAGTAAGTGCAGGGAAAAAAACACTTTATAAGCATTCCCCGTAATAAGTGTATATTAGTGATTTGTATAACTTTTGGGGGGCAATACAATACTTTCATTAAAATTTTAGCCGGACTTCTCCTTTAAGACACACCCAAAGCCTAATTAATAACCCCAAACTAGACCAAAGTACCAACAGCCATCATTGCACTAAGGGGAGGCCAAACAGCAAAATGACGTCCATTATTTTAGACTCAAAATGACGGAGCTGAAAAAACGTTGTGTGAACATAGCCATTCTGTGTTTCCAACCCACTCCTGGTTTTGATCTTAAAAAAACTGACCAAAAGACTGACGGAAATACTATATGTTCACACACCATAAAATAAAAGTAAAATATGGCTGTAATTTTGAGGTTAAAGTACAGCCCTATTTTCAATATAATAAAGTCAACGGGAAATGGGTTTGGCAGTGCGCGCACCATATAACATAATAATGTATGTTATTGATTACGAACATCCAAATAATGAACATGCTCATTATATAGGACCTGTTTTTGCAAAAAATTGCAGTTTTTTTCTTGTGTTCACACAGTTTTATTTTCTTTCAAAATTACAATCATGTTTAGCTTTTTTTTTTTTACTGTGTGTGAACCTAGCCTTAATCAAAAATGTATATTAATGTTGTATTTTCCATTATTTTCTTGTCTTTAATAAGCTCCAAAATGTGTTCCCAAGTATAATGCCACACTTACCCGGTCCTCACCAGAGGATGTATAAACTTATGGACAGTCTGAAACTATTTATTACGGAGATGGTGAATGCTCACCGAGCCACCCTGGATGAGAACTGCCCTCGTGACTTCATAGATTGCTTTCTTTTAAAGATGGAAGAGGTGGGTTTGTAGATAACCTTAGATTTAAAGATGTATAGATGATTCATAGCAGCCAGAATTTTACCATATTTGAAAATACAAGGTTGAAAGCAATCATGTCATTGGTTACACGTTTTATTGTTTTTGTTTTGACTCTTATTTAAAGTGAATGTACCATCAGGTACATTGCTTTAAAGGGGAACTCCACATAAGGGAAACTTGTTCTCTATTATAAGTACATTAAAAGTTATATAGATGTGTCTATACAATGTATTACCATATCTGTGTGGTTCTGCCACACTGGTTACTGATAGAAATCCAGGAAGTAAAGAAAAATGGCCTCTGTGCCAATCCACATTGTCTCCTGCTCCCTCTGCTCTCCCACCTTAGGAGACAAATATTCCATGGCTCACATTGTGTGTGTTTGCTGAGTGCAGGCTGATGATGCAGACAGGGGGCAGGGCGTGATGTCACAGGAGGTTTGGCTGGAGCCCCCAATCCCCTGAGTGATTCACCATCTTTGACTGGCCAGAAGCAGCTGCTGCAACTTTGCTGATTGTGCAAAACTCTGCATTGAAACTAGGGCCGTGTTCACACATGCTGGAGTTTCATTGCAGTACTGCAGCTTATTCACAAAAATGATGCAGTAACAGAAGTAAATGATGCTAAACGGCAGAGAGGATCAGAGCCGGCACTGCCAATCCCACCTGGACAAAAAAACAATGCATAAACCGTATATCCCATGTAAGATTATATCGGATAAAGTCCTTATTGTGGGACTCAACATCAAAGATAAAAGATGCTCGATCATAATATGTGCGTAGAAATCAAAAGAAAAAAAAATTATTTAAATTAAAAAAGTTCTTTACTTTATTACAATATTGATGTTACAGGTAGGGAATACAGTGTGCTATGGGGGGGGGGCAATGAGATTATAAATTACTGCAAATAATTCCGTAACACAATGAAACTGCAATGTGTGAACACAGCCTAGAAGTTCTGCAACAGATTTGGGCAGGGAATGGGCAGGGTGGGGGACTGTGATGAACAGCTGAGGGAAAGCATTGCATTACGGAACCTAGTACTGTGTACCACTGCTCAACCAGGAAGTACAGCCACACAATACAGAACAAAATCCCCCAAAACAAATGGATTTTTGGTAGTTTCAAAACTGGGATAGACAGGTAAGTAATGCTATTTGCTTCTGCAGAAGTTTCATTTTTTTTACCTCTACCTGGAGTTCCCCTTTAAGATTTTTACATCAATAGACTGGTGCCAGCGCGGGCATGCCGGTGCTGCTGTCCTTTTTTTTTTTAACTGCGGCCTTGTTCCCGCACACAGTGCCGGTCTTTTCCCGGAGACGGGCCCGGTCTGAAGCACTGGAGACGGGCCTGCCTGCCCCCAGTGTGACGCAGCTTCATTGATTCTAATGGAGCCGCATCACAGAGGGAAGGGGTTTTCGTCACACTGAGGACCACAGAACTGGCATCCCTGTACCAGTGCCAGTTGATGAAAAAATCTTAAAGCAATGACAGATCCTGAGGATGGACCATCAAAATTAGATCAGCAGGTGTCCAACTCCTAACACCCCATCCCCACACCATCATGGACCACTGGGAGTGTTGCAAGTTTGACCCCCACCAATCTAATATTGATGGTCAATCCTGAGAATTTCATTAAGGGGCTGTGTCAGGAAGAGAAACAATACAAGAATGTAAGTTATTTTACCAACAACAGCCCTTTTGTGTTCCTTCACATATATGTAAAGGAACACATCTGATTTTACCTTATTTGATTCCTGGCACGACCCCTTTATGGCTGGAAAACTCCTTTAAGTCGTCAGGGTATATGGGTCTCTAATATTAACTCCAAATATTTTAGGAAAGAAAGAATCCAGACACAGAATTTCATGAGATAAACCTAAAGGCGACAATATTAGACTTATTCTTTGCTGGAACAGAGACTACAAGTACAACTCTGAGATACGGATTTCTTATCCTCATGAAGTATCCTGAAATACAAGGTAATGATATGTTTTATGTGTAAATAATACATTGTGCTTCCCACCTCCGGACCGAGGTATTAGAGGGGTCTGATTCATAGACTTCTATGGGTGCCGTATTATAAATCTGTGTTGTATCATTTTATGATAAGACCTTTACTTTATCTTTAATCATCAATTTGGTTCTAATCGTACTATGGGTCTAATTACAATATGGTGTATTCTCTTTTACTAAAATCCAGAAAAGATCCACAAAGAGATTGACAATGTCATAGGCCGAGATCGCTGTCCATCAATAGAAGACAAGACTAAGATGCCCTATACAGAAGCTGTAATCCATGAGATCCAGAGAGTTGCTGATATTGTCCCTTTAGGAGTCCCTCATGCCGCCAGCAAGGACACAACCTTCAGAGGATATCACATTCCTAAGGTACAGTATGCTGCTCTTCCTTGTCTCATTACACGTTTCTTAGAGATGGGCAAATCAATTTGTTTATTCGAACTGAATTCTTCTTAAATAGTAATGAGACCCAAAAAGTTCCAGTCTGGCCCCCAGCGGGTTTAAACTTAACACCCCCCCCCCCCCCCCCCCCGGCGTGTGGGGTGTTCTATCTTCTTCCTACTGCAATCAGCGGCTGAGACAGAACAATGCTGCAGCTGCTTATTGGCTGAGCAGAGACTCCTGCAGTTTCCCCTCAGCCAATCAGTGGCTACATCGGTTTCCCTCGGTGGCCTCAGCCTCTGATTGGATGATTGATTACAGGATGAAGAAGATAGAAAATAGAAGCTTTACTTAAAGGGGTATTCCCCCCAAGAGCTAAAAAAATAAAATGCTCCCGAACCTAGCTGGTCTTACTCACCAAGTCCCCCTGAGAATTTTGAGCCGTCTCCCGTCTTTCTAGCTGCTTCCGTTCCTGAGGTACAAGTTTTTTAGAAAGCCGAACTATATCCAACATGGCTCCAGCCAGAAAACTACATCTCCCATCATGCAATGCTTACGTCTGATTGGTCCATGATGTAGCAGAGCTGATATCCACAAGATATAACAGAGTTGAGAGCGTAGCATAGCAGAGTTGAGTGCGTTGCATAGCAGAGTTGTGTGCGATGCATAGCAGAGTTGTGTGCGTTGCATAGCAGAGTTGTGTGCGTTGCATAGCAGAGTTGTGTGCGTTGCATAGCAGAGTTGTGTGTGTTGCATAGCAGAGTTGTGTGCGTTGCATAGCAGAGTTGAGATGTGAAGGGGGGAGAGATGTGAAGCGGGGAGAGATGTGAAGGGGGGGAGAGAAATGTGAAGGGGGGGGAGAGAGAGATGTGAAGGGGGGGGGGAGAGGAGGTGAAGGCTTGGGGGGGAGACACTACCACCCCCGTTCCCACCCGCAGCACCTCGCCCCTCCCCCACCTCCCCCCCCCGTCTCACCCGTGGCACAGCTGGCAGCGGCGGTACCGACACCCCCCGACCCCACACAGCTCAGTACAGCACCCCCCGCCGCCGGCTACTTTGCTTGGTTGCCCCCTCCTCCTATACCAAGTACATCCCCCACCCCCCTTCCGATACCGAATACATCACCCCCTCATCAGATCTGCAGCACCGGGCCGTCTCAGCTTCCATCACAGCAGGAGCTCACAGCGTTCTGTGCGGGACAAAGCACGGTGAGCTGCTGCAGCTGCTGTGATGGAAGCTGAGACGGCCCGGTGCTGCAGATCTGATGAGGGGGTGATGTATTCGGTATCGGAAGGGGGGGGGGGGATGTACTTGGTATAGGAGGAGGGGGGGGGATCGGACGATTAGTGAGCGCCCCATAGCACCCCCCGCATCCCGGCAACCAAGCAAAGTAGCCGGCGGCGGGGGGTGCTGTACTGAGCTGTGTGCGGTCCGGGGGTGTTGGTACCACCGCTGCCAGCTGTGCCACGGGTGAGACGGGGGGGGGGGGAGTTCGTGGGCCGAGGTGCTGCAGGTGGGAACGGGGGTGGTCGTGCCGTGGGTGAGATGGGGAGGTCTTGGGCCGAGGTGCTGCGGGTGAGAACGGGGGTGGTTGTGCCGCGGGTGAGAACGGGGGTTGTGGTGCCGGTGAGTCCCGGAGGGGGGGCGGGGGGTGCCGAGGTGAGCTGCGGGGGGGGGGGGGCACAGGTGTGTTCAGGGGCGAGGGGGCACACAGGTGACCTGGGGGGAGGCAGTCGGGAGACAGCAGCAGCTGTCAGTGTACTCCCTCACTTCAATAGGCAGGGTTAGAAGCCAGCCCATTGAAGAGAGGGAGGACACGTGATGCCGTCTCGGAGGGTCGGGGCCAGGAGCAGGGAGCGTGTCGGAGTGGACTGAGAGCTGATGATTCTATGCAAACGGTGGGGGTGAGTGCATCTAGATAACAGCAAAACTGTGCAGAATCCGTAATAACTTTATATTGGAAAGATGGAAAGCTACGGGTGGGCAACGTATTAATGCAAAAATTTTTTGGGGGGGAATACCCGTTTAACCCCTTCCTTGCTGGGGTGGGCACAGTGAGCTCAGCACAGTTGATAGGGCACTTTCTGGCAAGTAATATAACTTTGTTTTAAAATAAATATATATATATATATATATATATATACACACTCACCGGCCACTTTATTAGGTACACCTCTCCAACTGCACGTTACCACTCAATTTCTAATCAGCCAATCACATGGCGGCAACTCAGTGCATTTAGGCATATAGACATGGTCAAGACAATCTCCTGCAGTTCAAACCGAGCATCAGTATGGGGAAGAAAGGTGATTTGAGAGCCTTTGAACGTGGCATGGTTGTTGGTGCCAGAAGGGCTGGTCTGAGTATTTCAGAAACTGCTGATCTACTGGGATTTTCACGTACAACCATCTCTAGGGTTTACAGAGAATGGTCCGAAAAAGAAAAAACATCCAGTGAGCGGCAGTTCTGTGGGCGGAAATGCCTTGTTGATGCCAGAGGTCAGAGGAGAATGGGCAGACTGGTTCGAGCTGATAGAAAGGCGACAGTGACTCAAATAGCCAACCGTTACAACCAAGGTAGGCAGAAGAGCATCTCTGAACGCACAGTACGTCCAACTTTGAGGCAGATGGGCTACAGCAGCAGAAGACCACACCGGGTGCCACTCCTTTCAGCTAAGAACAGGAAACTGAGGCTACAATTTGCACAAGCTCATCGAAATTGGACAGTAGAAGATTGGAAAAACGTTGCCTGGTCTGCTGAGTCTCGATTTCTGCTGCAACATTCGGATGGTAGGGTCAGAATTTGGCGTCAACAACATGAAAGCATGGATCCATCCTGCCGTATCAACGGTTCAGGCTGGTGGTGGTGGTGTCATGGTGTGGGGAATATTTTCTTGGCACTCTTTGGGCCCCTTGGTACCAATTGAGCATCGTTGCAACGCCACAGCCTACCTGAGTATTGTTGCTGACCATGTCCATCCCTTTATGACCACAATGTACCCAACATCTGATGGCTACTTTCAGCAGGATAATGCGCCATGTCATAAAGCTAGAATCATCTCAGACTGGTTTCTTGAACATGACAATGAGTTCACTGTACTCCAATGGGCTCCACAGTCACCAGATCTCAATCCAATAGAGCATCTTTGGGATGTGGTGGAACGGGAGATTCGCATCATGGATGTGCAGCCGACAAATCTGCGGCAACTGTGTGATGCCATCATGTCAATATGGACCAAAATCTCTGAGGAAGCTTCCAGCACCTTGTTGTATCTATGCCACGAAGAATTGAGGCAGTTCTGAAGGCAAAAGGGGGTCTAACCCGTTACTAGCATGGTGTACCTAATAAAGTGGCTGGTGAGTGTATATATATATATATATATATATATATATATATATAATTTTTTTATTATTATCTATTTTCTATGTACTTGCACACTTCCATTGACTGGCTTGCAGTTCCCGATCCCCTGCTCTGATTTAGCACTGCTGAGCAGGGTCCTGTTCCCTTCTGCAGACGGGGGGTAAACGGAACCTGTTCTGCTTTGTGCTGTTTAGCAGCGCTTGATCAGGAACTGTTGAGCTAGATAGTTGACATAGCTCTGAAGTTCTTGACCCAAACGTTGTTGGCAGCAGAGGGGGCCCCTTACTGCTGGCAGTCAAATATATATATATATATATATATATATATATATATATATATATATACTAAGAAAAAACTAAAAATTTTAAAATACATTTTTTTAAATAAAGTTATGATACAAAGTGAAATAATTTTATTAACACAATGTATTGGCAAAAAAACAAAACTAATCTTGTTAGAGTACCTCTTTTACCTACTGAATGTGTCATGTCACCCAGAGATACTCACATTCGCCAGGCCAGGTATGTCTTGTCACTTAGTACTCAATACAGGACCAAGGACTCTTGTACAAATCTAAATCAGACATTGAATGTAAATGAAATAAGGTTAACTATATAAGTAAATTCAAACTAAATTTCGGGAGAGTCATTGGGAGTTTTGGTTTCTTTCTTGTTATGAATCAGGACCGACATTTAAAACTTTCCTTTTAAAATCTTTGACTTCTTGTTATACCTATTATTAGTACCTTAGGGACACTACCTTAGAGGGCATCTGATGCCAGATTTTTTAATCACTTTTTCTTATCAACTACCAACCAGACCTGACCTTTAATGCTTCTGATTTTCTAGACCTACATATTTTTTACCTTTACTTGTAGGGAACCATGGTTATTCCAGTCCTGACCTCTGTCCTGAAAGACCCCACACAATTAAAAAACCCAGATGAGTTTGATCCTGAACACTTTCTTAATGAGAAGGGTTCCCTTAAGAAAAATGATGCCTTTATGCCATTCTCTGCAGGTAAGAGATGATTATTATTATTATTATTATTTTAGTATCCGTAAATGCTAATTGTTATCTATAAACTATGGCTGGGACTGTCTATTGTCCCCATTTATTGTAGCAACAAATTGAGCAGGCACACAGTTCTATAACAGCCATGCTTGGGTGATTTAAAATACAACCATAGCTATCACAGACTGATCCTGCTGGGATAATGCTGTGTTTGGCTAGTCCTATGTTTGGAGACTCTTAAGTGAGGCTCCATGGGCTCTTGTTTTGCATATTGATGTTTCCCAGGAAGCAATACACCCAGGATTTCACTGCATTGAGCGCTTTGAGCTCCCTGAGACCAGTGATCTGTTTCTCTTATGGCTCTACTAGACATTGCTCCCACCTAGCCAGAATCCTGCTCCATACTGATGAGGGGCAACACCCCAAAACAGCTGTATGTGGATGGATACCTGGCCCTGTTTTTCCCTTGTCATTTTCCCTTGTCATTACATTGACTTATAGGGCCACTTTATATGGTGGTTTTGGTGGTTTCCCTACAGGAGCCACCTCTCGGCTGGGTCCTTCCCGGAGGGATATCTGGCTAGTCCTGTGTTTCGAGACTCTTAAGTAAGGCCCCACGGTCTCTTGTTTTGCATATTCATTTATTATTATTGACACTGAACGGTGTCACTATTGGTATTATTCCGCAGTGGACAATTTGGTGTAATGGTCATTGAAGTGACTATTTTATTTAATAGATCCCTGTAGGGACAAGTTAGCTCATTGATCTCTGGAGGTGTTGTTTGTGTTTTTAACGTATTCTAACATATTATTATTTTATTGCATATAATAAAGTTTTTATTGTAATTGGCTATTTTTTGATCTGGGGGTGTTTTCAAAAGAGGAGACCCTTTGGGCTTTTGGCCCTATGTGTTTTTTGACCTCTCTGAAGTGCAACCCTGCTGTTGCCATACAACAGCGCAGAGACACTTTGCCCCAATCCCCCTTGCTTGTATGTAAAGTGAAAACCAACTGCCTGTACTAATCTGACAGATCAGGTGACTGTGATTAAACTGAGCATGAGTAACCCAAGAAAGTGGATGCCTGGCGGGCCTTAAAGGGGTAGTGCGGAGCTAAACAATTATTCACAAAATAACACACTACAAAGTTATACAAATTTGTAATGTGTGTTATGTATGTGAATGGCCCCCTTCCCCGCCCCCGCCCGTGTACCCGGAAGTGTGGTGCATTATACTCACCGCATCTCGTGTCGACCCCCGTCCGCCATCTTAGGACAATGAATTAGTCTTCGGGAGGCCGGCTGAACCGCTCCATCCGTCGGCCGGCCCCCCAATGCCGCTCATCAGCAGCTCAGCCGCGATTGGCTGAGCATAACTGTGCTCAGCCAATCGCGGCTGAGCACAGTTATGACGTGGCATAGGGGGGCCAGCATGAGGGACGGATGGAGCGGTTTGGCTGGCCTCCCGAAGATGGCGGACGGAGGAGTATAATGCACCACACTTCCGGGTCTAGCGTGGGTGGGGAGAAACACGGGGAAGGAGGCCATTCACATACATAACATACATTACAAAGTTGTATAACTTTGTAATGTGTGTTATTTTGTGAATAATTGTTTAGCGCCGCACTACCCCTTTAAAGAGGAAGTGGGGGCACAATAATTTTAAGGTATGTTATTGCTCATTAAAAGTTATAAAATTACTAATAGACACTTATTATGGGAAACGCATTACTACAGCATAAAGTGTTCAGGTCTCTTTAAAGTTGATGCCACGTCACATAAACTGCCGGCTCCTGCTGACCAGAACATGCGTTATGCGTTTCCCATAATAAGTGTCTATTAATAATTTTCATTACTATTGTTAGGCATTAGTGGGAATTAGTGAGTCTATATCTCTCAATCAATACATTTTTTTTTAGAAATGCTTTCATTTAACATAATAACTATAACATAACTATAGACCTAGTTTTCTTTGTGACATCACCCCTTTAATATGGTGTTTGGTGAATGAAAATATATCAGATCAGTTGGGGCACATCTCTTCCTAGACCATCAATCCTAGTCCACTTACCTAAGGGGGGAGGGGGGAATAGAAGAGTTCTACAGAAAGAGATGGCGACTGTGGGGAGAAGCACTACAGGAACCCCATAACATACTAGGACTTTTAGGGCCTTAGGCTGGGCCTAGACACTTTGAGACTGCCAAGCTACAGACTTTTCAAAGGACCTGCACCTTGCAGTGGGCATGACAGGTCAGCTCAGTGAGTACTCCTTATATATCAGGAATCCACTGGAAGCCAACCAATATGCATATACCCTTTAGGGAAAGAACAATGGTGCTAAAGTCTGTCCAAAATTTTGGGGCGGAATTTATGAAATATATGCCTGGTGTACATCAGGGAAAGGCACCGTTTTTTTTCCCTCCGATGTAGGCTCTGCTTGCCTGATGGGAAGCAAGACACGGCAAGGTGGGGAGGAGGTGTAGTCTCATCTTGCAGCTAATTTACCATGACTTACTCCTGCTTGCCAGGCATATATCATGGCAAAAATCAACACTGGGTCTGGAGCTGGTGTAAATTTCTGCATCTGCTGTGTGGCACTTAACAACTTATAATATGGTACCCATTCTCTCTGGCATGTAGATGAGAGAACTGAAGAACACCTCTAGATTTGGCATAATTCATTCTTATTGACTATGCTCATTCTGTCCCCAGGAAAGCGCATATGTATGGGAGAAGGCCTGGCCCGCATGGAGCTCTTTCTCTTTATAACCACTGTACTGCAAAAGTTTACCTTGGAGCCCACTGTAGACCGAAAGAATCTGAGCATAAGGCCGGAGCCCAACACCAATGCTTCAAGACCTCAGTTATATCAGATGAATGTTGTTCCTCGTTTCTGATTTGAGAACAAACTTCTTGCAGAAAGGAAACTAAGATGCTATAGTACTTACAAAATAAGAAGACTTTCCACAAAAAATGTGTTTCATTTTTATTTTAGCTTTTGTATTGGTTATCCATGTTTCAATAAAAAAAAAATGGGATACAGATGTGCCCACCCGGAACTTTTCTTAAGTTTGGTTAAAGTGTTCTTGTACTTTGAAAGTATTTTTAATGTCTGCCATGCCCTGACATAGTACTGCAGAACAGGATGCCACTATGCAGGTGGATGATTCATGTTAGACTACTATAGAGGGGCATGTGAGGGAGAAAGACACTGACTTTGATGGTGCTTTTTTAATGCAGAAGGAACGCAGCAATATGATCACAACAAGGAAGTAGCTACATCACAAAAGCAGCCCTGGTGTAAGCAGTAAATAGCTGATAATTATGTTGAAAAGGAGATTATATTCAAGAGACAATGAGTACAGAGAAAGAATAAACATATCTTCATGTAGGACAGCTGCTTAGAACTTAATGGGTGGTCAGAAATAATAGGGTAGCCTTGATTTTGTGATTTTTTTTTTTAAAGGTGTATACCCTTTGGTTCATAGCATGGAGGAGGTAGTTAAGTATATAACAACCGCACTCGACTCCAAAGCTGTTGCTTATTGCATGTACACAGTCCACGTTTTCTCCCCTGCACAGCACTAACTAATGGTGCTTTTAGACGGAATGATTATCGTTCGAATTTGCGCGATAACGATCGGATTCGAACGATAATCGTACGTGTAAACGCTGCGAACGATCAAACGACGAGCGAGAAATCGTTCATTTTGATCTTACAACATGTTCTTAAATTGTCGTTCGTCGTTCGCAAAAAATTTGCAGATCGTTCCGTGTAAACAGTCGTTCACCGATTTAACCTATGCGTGAGATTGGCTTAAGCGATCGCAAAACGATCGCAAAGAGATTTTTCCGTACAATGTATCGTTCCATCTAAACGCTGATCGTTATAAAAAACTTATCGTTCATTCAAAATCGTTAATCGTGCGATCGGGCAAATTATCGCTCTGTCTAAAAGCACCATAAGCCCCACCCTCACTTTCTGTGTTCTACCTGGTCTCTTTGCTGCTAAAGATGTAATTCCCCAAACAACAGGCAGTAGGCGGTAGATTGCAGGGACATTAGACACCTCATGACCAAGATTTAAGAGCTTTATTCTCCGGTGAGGAGTAATTTTGGCAAATATATGTTAGAAATCATATTATTATTATTAGTAATAATAATAATTATAATTATAATAATTATTATTATTATTAGATCATATTAGATCAAATGTTAAGATATTAAAGAGGGGACTTGTTGGAAAGGACAGTGACCCTTTAAGGAATCCAATTTCTCGTTGTTTGATATATGTAATACCCCTATTCCACCGGTCGTTAAGAGGAGCAAACGAGCGCTCTCAGCGCTCGTTTGCTCCTCATTCCCCGCTCGCTGCCGCCGCTATTCAACGCGACTTCAGCGAGCGGGTGAGTGCGGGAGGGGCGGCGGGGAGCTGCGGGGGGGCTGCCCGGGTGATCGCTGATCGTCCGGGCAGCCCATAGGATACAGCAGAGTCTGCTGCCGATGCTCCTATTCAACGGAGCGACGGCAGCAGATCGTTGCTGTATCAGTCGCTTGTTTTTCAACATGTTGAAAAACAAGCGACTGCAACGATCAGCCGACATGAACGATGTCGGCTGATCGTTGCACTCTATTCCACGGGACGATTATCGTTCGTAGCGGCCGATATCGGCCGAATACGAACGACATTCGTTCCGTGGAATAGGGCCTTTAGACCAGGGAGACACATGGTATTAGATATGCATCCAGAAAGCAAGCCCCGCCGCGGAGTGCAGACAGCTCATGACGAGGGGAGTATGAGAGCTAAAAGGGTTAAGGAGAGGTCAGAAGGAGTAACAGGAGGATGGGGGGGTAGAGCTAAGAGTTAAGGGAAGGCCAGACAAAGAAGGTATATAGGGAGGGTCCTGTGGCGGGTCCAGTCAGTGCAGATCACGACAGGGAGGAAAGTTATAGTGTCTCTGCACATGGAAATTTACCTGCTGAGGCAAGTTCACGAGAGGGCCTTCTTCACACGGCCCAGGAGTTGGGGTGTATGCCCACTGTTCGAGTCCAGAGATTTACCCTCATCCCTAGCGCCATCAAGGACCCACTAGCTCTAAGGCTAGGAGTCCTGGAAAGAATCCCCAACAGCTTACAGCTCAGCTTCTCCATCTCCTTAGTTTGTGGCTAGGAGGAGGGCAGCAGAGGCTGGAGAAACTTGGCCTGGAGGTTCCTTGCACGCTGCGGCCCCACCGTAGGTCAGGGGCTGACCACCATTGCATTCAGTAACAAGGAGGTGAATCCCGGTTCACACAACGTCCAAAAAACGGCCGTTTTTTATATTTAAACGGACGTTTTTCAAGGCGTTGTGTGCATTGGACGTCCGTCCTCCCATTGACTTCAATGCATTTCCATTGCTGTCAGTTAAATAGCGGCAAAAACAGACGTTAACGGCCGTTGTTTGACGTTGTGTGAACCTAGCCTTTCCCTTTCCCTATATGTTTTATCCATATTTTTCTTTCACACCACTTTCTGCTAGTTTAAGTATTGGTGGTTTTCTCTATTGTGATAAGCTTTGTGGAAAAAAAAAACCCAGCTGCTAGCCTATCTAGAAATTAAGAATCATTTTAATGTATTTAAAAAAACAAAAAACACTTGTGGCTCTCAGGAGGGTAATAAACTAAACAGAACGTGTGGAGCAGCAAAATAGGCCGTGTCCTTAAGAGGTTAATAACTTTGGCATTCACACTATGTTTTGCAGTAGAGCTATAGCCCTGCACTCTGAACACACCCAGCCTGTTCTCACTGATCACGTGTTGGATTGTTGCCCTGCTCCCGGCCATGTAAAAATACAGTAGGACATTGAACAGAGACGGGATCACTGGAGAGCAGGATGGCTCTGAATATTGCGGCAACACTTCTCCTGGCTACTGGGGTCACTCTCCTAATCTATCTTATTAAATGGTGGGGTAGGGTGAAATACAGTAACCTACCCCCAGGACCTACACCACTACCCCTGCTGGGGAACCTCTGTCAGATCAGCCCCTCTGAACTAGCGCAGTCTTTAGTTAAGGTAAGTATATTATGTGATCTTACCCTTAATAAGTTATATAGCAATTCCTACTATAGATCTGGTGTAGAAATAGCTTACGTGTGGTTGATCGAGTAAAGTGTGAAGCCATAGGGATAAAGGATATTCTATTTATTGTATATATACAGTCTCAATTTTTTTGAATGTACTTAAAGGGGTATTCCACTAAATCTTAAAGTGTACCTGTCGTTATAAAGAAAACTCTCAACTTTAACTTTTGATATGTTGTTGCCCATGGTGAGCCTAACAATTCATTCCATACTTGTTATTATCTATTTAGTCTCCTTCCCCCAGTTCTCAGCTGCTGCTTTCTGCTGAAAACACAAAAATATATGTGTAAGTTTTTCTCTTTGTCTCCCCATCCTCCCCCATTCCTTTGGAGACGGCTGATGTAAACAGGCTTTATCTGCAATATTAAAGCTTCTTTGTAATGCTGGGATGGTTTATCACTAGGGATGGTCCGAACCTGCCGAGGTTCGTACGAACCTGAACTCTCGGCAGGTTCGGACCATCCCTATTTATCACAGTGAGTTCATAAGCAACTTGACCTCAGATTAACCCTCTCAGCATTACAAAGAAATGGCGATTGTTTTTAAATAACGGCCATTATTTGACATTAAATGGCGGCCATCGTCTAAATTTCAACAGTGCGTGAACATAGCCTATCTGTGGTTTTAATTCACTCCTGGTTTTGGTTGCAAAATACTGAGCAAAAATACTGTGTGGGAACATCGCCTAATGGTGTGTTTACACAGAGATTTATCTGACAAATTTTTGAAGCCTAAGCCAGGAATGGATCTAAGAGGAGAAATCCCAGTCTTTCCTTTATTACCTGTTCCCTGTTTATAGTTTGTTCCTGGCTTCAAAAATCTTTCAGATAAATCTCTCCATTTAAACACACCATTAGGCTATGTTCCCACACAGTATTTTTGCAACCAAACCCAGGAGTGGATTGAAAACACAGAAAGGCTATGTTCACACAATGTTAAAAGTGGATGGCCGTCATTTACGGGCAAATAACAGCCAATGTTTTAAAATAACAGCAATTATTTTCCATTAAATCACAGCCATCCACTCAACAGTGTGTGAATATAGCCTTTCTGTATTTTTAATCCACTTCTGGTTTTCGTTCGAAAATACTGAGCAAAAATACTGTGCGGGAACATAGCCTAAGGCTGCATTCCCACGTTCCGTGATCCTAACAGATCACGGACGTGGAATGCATGTACCGGAGTCCCCTCGCGCCCGGACAGCATCTGTAATTAGATGCTGGGAGCGGGGGAGACTGTATTCATAAGCGCCGCGCTGTAATGAATCAGCCTCGCGGTGCTGTTACTACAGCGCGGCGCTTATGAATACAGTCTCCCCCGCTCCCAGCATCTAATTACAGATACTGTCCAGGCGCGCGGGGGGGGGGGGGGGGGGCTCCAGTACATGCATTCCACGTCCGTGATCCGTCAGGATCACGGAACGTGGGAATGCAGCCTAAGGGTCCTTCTAGCTAGATCGGCACTTGTTTGCAGTGCCTTTACTCGGCGTGAAGAATCAAGTGGATGGGCTGCGCAAATAATCATTGTATGGTTCGGGCAGCCCTGGAAACTGAAAGTATATATGTGTATATATCTGACAGTTTCCAGATTACAAGCAGTCAATCCTTACCATCCATGCTGCTTGTCATACCGTATCTTGCTTCTTCAGTCCTCTGGTCACTGGCTGTATCTTCAGGCCTTGCCTTAGCCGGCTGTGAATCATTCGGCATGAGGTGGTGGCCTGAAAATTCATCAGTGACCTGAGGACAGAAGAGCTGGATGCCTGATCACAAGCACACAAGCAGTGTGGCTGGTAAGTATACACTGCTTGTGATCTGGAAACTGAAAGCATATATATATATATATATATATATATATATATATATATATACAGTATATATATATACACAAATCCCTGCTGTCAGTTTTTCTTTATTGTTCTTGGCCGCACAAACCCTGTTTACATAGGGAGATAAAATAAAGTTTAACGCAGGTTCAGACGATCAGCTGATTATCGGGTGTGTTTGCCTCGTCTTCTGCTGATCGCTGTCACATTTACATGGGCCGCTTTTCGGCCACAGGAGCATTTCTCGCAATACTCCTGGCCGATAGTTGGCCCATGTAAAAGACCCTTTAGTGTCACATAAAGTATTGTTCATGGTTTCTATCTCTCCAGCTGAGTGAGACGTATGGACCGGTCTACACCCTCTACATGGCAAACGTTCGTGTCATAATACTAATCGGGTACGATGCAGTGAAGGAAGCATTGGTGGACCAAGGTGATGCGTTTAGTGATAGGGGAGAAACAGGAGCAGGAGACTTGCTTTATAAGAATTTTGGTAAGACAAACAAAATGACTATGATAATGATATATATTTCTGTTAACCCTGGACTGGGCCAATTGAAATTTTTGCGTTTTCGTTTTTTCCTTAAAAGGCCATAGCAGCTGCATTTTTTCACCTAGAGACCCACACGAGCCCTTATTTTTTGCGCCACTAAATGTACTTTGCAATGACAGACTGTATTTTTTCATAAAGTACACTGCGAAACCAGAAAAAAATTTAATGTGTGGTGAAATTGAAAAAAACAAACAAAAAAAAAAAATTTATTTTATTTCCGGGGGTTTTTGCTTTTACACATTTTGCCCTGGGGTAAAACTGACTTGTTATATATGTTCCTTAAGTCGTTAAGATTACAACAATGTGTAACATGTATAACTTTTATTTTATCTGATGGCTTGTAAAAAATTCAAACCATTGTTAACAAATATATGTTTCTTAAAATTGCTCTATTCCCAGGCTTATAGCGCTTTTATCCTTTGGTCTATGGGGCTGTGGGAGGTGTAATTTTTTGCGCTATGATGTCTTCTTTCTATCGAAACCTTGATTGCGCATATGCGACTTTTTGATCGCTTTTTATTACAATTTTTCTGGATTTGATGCGAGATTGAGATTTTTTTGCGCTTGCGCCGTTTATCGTGCAAGATCAAGAATTAAATAAATTAATATTTCGGGCAATTACGCATGCGGCAATTTTATTTTATTTATTTTTTTTATTTATAACATGGGAAAAGGGGGGGGATTGAAACTTTTATTAGGGGAGGGGGCTTTTTATTAATAAAAACACTTTTTTTTTTTTTTTACACTTATGCTAAAAGACCCCTCGGGTTAGGGTTATTCCCCCTGGGGGACTTCTAGTATATGTACACTGATCTCTCATTGAGATCTTTGCTGTATAGTTATAAAGTATAGATCAATGAGATAGGCACTGGATTGCTTTCAGCTGCTACAGCCGAAAGCAATCGAGTGCCGAGCCGGGATCAGCGCCATTACGGCGCAGACCCCGGCCGGTGCCGGACGTGTGGATCGCTCCTCTGGGGCAATGTCGTCTAGGGGTTCATATCTTTAATAGAGATGAGCGAATCTACAGTAGAAACAGCAAATTGCTTTGTTTGCTCTGTTAATTTCTGGACATTCTTCAGTTAGAAGTCATTAATAAGGGTAGGGGGTTAAAAGAAAATAAAAACATAGGGGGAGATTTATCAAACTGATGTAAAGTAGAATTGTCTTAGTTTCCCCTAGCAACCAATCAGATTCCACCTTTCATTTTTCAAACAGTCTGTGAGGAATCAAAAGTGGAATCTGATTGGTTGCTAGGGGCAACTGAGCCAGTTTCACTTTTGCACCACTTTGATAAATCTCCCCCATAATTCCCATGTTCCAGAAACAGCTCCACTCCTTTGCTTGGATTGTGTCTAGTATTGCTGCTCGGCTGCCATGAAGTGATTGGGGATGAGATGCAAAACACAACAAGTAACAGGAGGGGCATTTTTTTCGATTTTAACTTAATATATGTTTCTCTAATTCTAGAAACTGTTTGCTTAAACTTACAGGGGTCATTGAAAGCAATGGAGAAAGGTGGAAAATTCTTCGGCGATTCTCTCTGACAACTTTGAGAAATTTTGGAATGGGAAAGAGGAGCATTGAAGAAAGGATCCAAGAGGAAGCCCGATGCTTCGCAGAAAAATTGATGAAGGACAAAGGTGGTTTCATTTCCATACCCTGAGGCTGGCCATACCTATGAAATAACTAATGACTAGAGATGAGCGAACCTGGAGCATGCTCGAACCTGAACCCGATCGCTCGGCATTTGATTAGCGGTGGCTGCTGAACTTGGATAAAGCCCTAAGGCTATGTGGAAAACATGGATATAGTTATTGGCTGTATCCATGTTTTCCAGACAACGTAAGAGCTTTATCCAAGTTCTGCAGCCCCCGCTAATCAAATGCCGATCGTTCGGGTTCGGATGGACTCGAACCCGAACCCGGTTCGCTCATCTTTACTAATGACCTATAACCTTACTGTACTTACCTGTAAATACTAATGTCTAATCCTTCTTTCCCCCATAACCTTTGACTGGGGGGCTGTAAGGCTGCCCCCACACACATCAGATGTATTGTGTCCTGGAAAAACCCTTTAATCTGAGAGTTATGGTCAGACCTTAACACATTCCTATGATATTATATGTTATATTTAATAAAAACTGACCACCTCCTTATATTTACTAACAGATACTCCGATGGACCCAACACATTTATTGCACCTTGCTGTTTCCAATGTCATTTGCTCCGTTGTGTTTGGTGAAAGATTTGACTATGAAGATCAAAAATTCTTAACTCTGATGTCAAACATTGAGGATATTTCCAAGCTGTTTAACTCCAGTTTAGGCATGGTAAGTATTACAAAATGTTTACAATGTATATGGGTGCAATGTTGGGCTATGGTCACACACAGTATTTTTGCTCGGTATTTTGGTTAGTATTCTGCAACCAAAACCAGAAGTGGATTGAAAACACAGAAAGGCTATGTTCACACACTGTTGAAATTTAGTGGATGGCCGTCATTTAATGGTAAATAACGGCCATTGTTTTAAAATAACTGCAATTGTTGTCATTATATGGCGGCCATCCACTAAATTTCAACAGTGTGTGAACATAGCCTTTCTGTGTTTTCAATCCACTTCTGGTTTTGGTTGAAAAATACTGACCAAAATATTGAGCAAAATACTGTGTGGGAACATAGCCTAAAAATGTATTCAGTAAAATGAAAGAGTATCTTTACCCCTGGCAACTTCAATTAGTGGCATTTTGAAATGTCTGTACACCTTGACTTAAGAGATGTTCTCAGCCTTGGCACAGAATTGGAGTAAAAGAGCCATTAAAACATTACCATCATTTAAATATTTTTTTTATATGTTGCACAGACATGTAAGAAATTTAGGAGAGGTTTTCTATTGGGATTTCCTACTACTCTCAACAATTCCTGACACAGGCAGAGGTGGCAGCAGAGAGAACCGTGTAAGTCTGGAAAGAATACACCACTTCCTGCAGGACATTCAGCAGCTGATAAGTACTGTAGGGTGTGAGATTTTTAAGTAATTTAAAAATCTGTATAACTGTCAGGACAGGGTGGTACGGACACAACAAGACAGTGGGCCCTGAGTCTCAACCCACCCACTGTCCCTACCTACTTGCCTCAGTCTGCCCTAGGCGGCCGTGGACAACCACAATAGCGTTCCCTATGCTGTATATGTGGAACACTCAACAGGACAGACAAACAAACACAATAAGGATAGTCAACGCGGTAAAAAATCAGCAACCGATCGGATAGTCAACTAGTCAGGCGGGAGGTCGGATAACAAGTTGAGAAAACAGAGGGATTAGGAACAGGAATCGCAGGAGTAGACAGGGGAGGTGGGACCAGGAAGTTAACCTTATAGTCAGCAATCAGTAAACCGCTGGCTTTTTAAATACTAGACCAGGAGCCTGGACCAGAACATCATTGGTCCGGACTCCCGAGTCTTCATTATGTGCAGCTGTAACAGAGTGCAGAGTGTCAGACTGCAGACTGCAGAGTGTCAAACACCGCTCAGCTGAGTGGCTGAATGAACAGAGCCCGCGGCATCACTGGTTACTAGGGACGCCGTTGGGTATCCGTGACGTCACTCGGGAGGCGGCACCGCGGCCCGGAGGCTGAGGACGGCGCTGGATCCTGGTCAGGTAAGTTTCTGACAATAACTGATTTGAAAATATTTTTTTTTCTCCAGAATACCCCTTTAAATATAGCTAAACTGTATAGCAGCTGTGGGCTTCACTCCCTGGCTCAGACTTCAGATGGTTTCTATTTGCCCTCTAGAAACAAAACTAAACTATATACATATTTAAAAATACAGCAGCGCTGCCTCATTGTTTGTTTTAAATGCTTTAAACCAATACAAAAGAATGTATGTAAAGGTGGACATACTTTTAAAAATTATTATTATAGCCAAACATATAATGTGAATACATATAATACTTAACCAACACATGTATATTAATATCAGATATTACTCTTTTTTTGTCTTTATTAAGCTCCAAATCTTATTCCCAAACATAATGCCGCACATTCCCGGTCCTCACCAGAGGATGTATAAGCTTATCGATAGTGAGAAACAATTTATTACAGAGATGGTGGATGCCCATCGAGCCACCCTGGATGAGAACTGCCCTCGTGACTTCATAGATTGCTTTCTTATAAAGATGGAAGAGGTGGGTTAGTAGATAATCTTAGATTTAAAGACATATAAATGATTGGTAGCAGCCAGAGTTTAACTATACAACATTAAAAACAATCATGTCATTGGTTGTAAGTTTTTGTGTTCTTGCTTTGACTCCAATTTAAGGGGTTATACAGCATTAATTTTTTTTATATATATTGTAGGGATGGTCCGAACCTGGTTCGGGTCGGGTTCGTACGAACCCGAACTCACGGAAATGATTCCCGCTGTCTGCCCTCTCAGTGGAGAGGGTGAATACAGCAGGAGGACCGCCTGGAAAACTGGGATATAGCCATAACCATAGGCTGTATGCCAGTTTTCCAGGCGGTCCTCCCGCTGTAACCACCCGCTGCACGGAGCGGCCAGACAGTGGTTCATACGAACCCCGAACCTCGGCAGGTTCGGACCATCCCTAATATATTGCTGCCCTGTTGGTAAGCATAATAGACATGTTATGTTTACCTCTCCTTGCTCCCCTGGTGTCCTGATGCAGCTTCTCTGGTGTTATCTGCTAACTGCATTTCCGCTACTAACAAGACAAACTTGTTTTGAGAGTGACAGCTCTCCCAACCAATCACTGGCCACAAGGCTGTCTTGTCTTAGCCAGGGATTAGTTTAGTGGCCTGTCAACTGAGAAGTTTGTCTCTGAAGTAGCCGAGCTGCACTCAACAGTGGACACCAGAGAAGCCATATCAGGACACCAGGGGAGCACGAAGGGGTAAACATAATGGGGGAGATTTATCAAACATGGAGTAAAGTGAAACTGGCTCAGTTGCCCCTAGCAACCAATCAGATTCCACCTTTCATTCCTCACTGAAAGGTGGAATCTGATCGGTTGCAAGGGGCAACTGAGCCAGTTTCACTTTCACCATGTTTGATAAATCTCCACCAACATGTTTATTAATCTTACCAACAGGCCAGCAATATATAATAAAAACACTGGATAACCCTTTTAGGAATATTTACATTTCTGAAAACAGACCTGTTGCTTCTGCCTGGTCCTTCTTGCTTCTGACCGGTCCCACAGCCACCACCTGAACTTCTGAGCTGGCCGGTGAATTACTGGCTGCAGTGGTGTCCCGTCTCGGCCAGTGATTGGCTGAGCGGCCTGTCACTTTAGAGACTGGCTCAGAAATTCCAGTAGTGGCTGTGCGCATAGGGCAGAAGCGAGAAGGACACCAGGGAGCGCGGAGAGGTATGTATACAGTTTTATTTTATTTTTTTTCACAGTCACCAGGCATCGACCGCATATCACGATTACACATTGGCCTTGCAGACGGTGGAATAAAGACAACAGTCAGCTGATGATTGTTGTCTTTACTGCATTAAGAGAGGATCTGCTGAATCGGCCTGATTTGGTGGATTATCGCTCTGTGTAATGGGGCCCTAACACCCCAATCATGTCATGTGTTGCAGCCCCTGCAATCTAATATTAATGGCCAGTCGTGAAAAGTTTTTTAAGGCTAGGTGTGTAATAATAACTTCAAATATTTCAGGAGAGAAAGAATCCAGACACAGAATTTCATGAGATAAACCTAAAGGCGACAATATTAGACTTATTCTTTGCTGGAACAGGAACCACAAGTACAACTCTGAGATACGGATTTCTTATTCTCATGAAATATCCTGATATACAAGGTAATGATATGTTTTATGTGCAATTAATACATCATGCTCCCCTCATAGTGGTAGGTATAAAGGGTGCTAGGGTAACAGTCATATCTAGCCCCTGGTTTCAGATGGGTCCTAAGGTCCTGGCATAAGAGGGTGCTGGTATTATAAATGGTACGCAATTAGGGGTCCTTTACCAATTTTTGCATTGGGTCCATAAACTTCAAGTTACACCTCTGTCTTGAAACATCAGCCATTAATGTCATCAGGTTTCCTGTAATGTTGCTGGTTCTCAGATGTGGAATAGAATAGTCAAAGACATAGTTCACAATTATGGTCTTATGGTCAAATGTTTATACTGATATAATAGGGAAACATCTATAATCCCAAGTAGCTATAATTTCAACATGACATTGATTGCCCAGATTAAAGGTTTTTTTTATGTGGACAGGGCTCAGGCAGGTGTTAAAGGAGAAGTCCGGCGAAATTTTTTATTAAAGTATTGTATTGCCCCCCAAAAGTTATACAAATCAACAATATACACTTATTACGGGAAATGCTTATAAAGTGTATTTGTTCCCTGCACTTACTACTGCATCAAGGCTTCACTTCCTGGATAACATGGTGATGTCACTTCCTGGATAACATGGTGATGTCACGACCCGACTCCCAGAGCTGTGCGGGCTGATGCTGCTGGAGAGGATGATGGCAGAGGGGTGCTCATTGCCCCTTCAGTGCCCTGTGTCCCTCAGTGTCCCCCCGTCATCATCCTCTCCAGCAGCCTGCACAGCTCTGGGAGTCAGGTCGTGACATCACCATTTTATCCAGGAAGTGACATCACCATTTTATCCAGGAAGTGACATCACCATTTTATCCAGGAAGTGAAGCCTTGATGCAGTAGTAAGTGAAGGGGAAAAAAAACACTTTATAAGCATTTCCTGTAATAAGTGTATAGTAAGTGATTTGTATAACTTTTAGGGGGGCAATACAATACTTTAATAAAAATTTTCCCTGGACTTCTCCTTTAAGCTGGATGGCCTGAATAATCAGAAACAGCAGAGCTAGGGTTGTAGCTCAATTTGTGGTAAAATGTTCAAACTTTGCTGCAGTGTTACAAGATTTAGGATATATGCCCAAGTCTACGGGTGGTTACATCATAGAGGTATTTAACTACAGGGGTGACGGACCAATAGATATACGGTACTCTAATATACTATACTTTGTCCCCACAGTGTCTTCTTTAGACAAATAATACAAACAAAATAACTGTGATTGACTAATAAGTATAGGTAAAATGGTTTGACGCTTGGTGGACAGTCTGAGGTTACATAGGTACTGTATGTTTCCTAAACTGTCACTGTTTTCAGTCAAGTAGGGTGTTTTGTATAGGTACGTAAAGAAAGATAATGGGGGAGATTTATCAAACTGGTGTAAAGTAGAATTGTCTTAGTTGCCCCTAGCAACCAATCAGATTCCACTTTTCAGTCCTCGCAGAATCTTTGAAAAAATTAAAGGTGGAATCTGATTGGTTGCTAGGGGCAACTAAGACAATTCTACTTTACACCAGGTAAATCTTCCCCAATATGTCCTAAAAACCAGTGGTTAGGAATCTCTCCTGCCTAAATGTGTCCAGTAATGGGTGATGCCCCTTACTGATGTCTAGCCCCTAGACAAAGACTAAGGGCCCTATTACACGGAACGATAATCGTCCGAATTGGCCCGATTCGGCCGATTATCGCTCCGTGTAATAAATGCAACGATCAGCCGATGACAACGATCATCGGCTGATCGTTGATATAGGTTAGAACCTATTTTTGTCGGGCGCCGACCGTGCACCGCTGCGTGTAATAGCGGTGCACGAGCGGCGACTAACGATATACATTACCCATCCACGTTCCAGGGCTGCTCCTGCCGTCCGCTTCTCCCGGGGTCCCGCGCGCGCTCTAACTTCACATTGGCCTGTCAGCTGATAGGCCGCTCAGCCAATCACAGGCCGCGGCGGTCCCGGCCTGTGATTGGCTGAGCGGCCTATCAGCTGACAGGCCGATGTGAAGCTAGAGCGCGTGCGGGACCCCGGGAGAAGCGGACGGCAGGAGCAGCCCTGGAACGTGGATGGGTAATGTATGCCAGTTTAGCAAGGGCTGTAAGGACATCGGTAACGATGTCCTTGGAGCTCTTGCTAAACGATTATCGGGCTGTGTAATAGGCCCAGTAAACGAGCGACGATCTAGCAGATCGGCGCTCGTTTACAGGTATTATCGGGCCCTGCTCGGCCCATGTAACACCACCCTAAGCCATCAACATCCATACAGATATTGCTCTACATATCTATATTTGCTCTTTGATAAGTATACGGACTTCGGCATCATCATCACCAATACTTGTCAGACGAGAGCTTTACATTCCATTGGTGTAAGGACTGGAGGCCTATTTAGAGACACAGATAGGGAAACAAACTTTTCCACAAGCTTCGCTCTGCCTCATGCACATTGGCGCACTTACTTATGTGTGGCACTCTGTGTACCACGATATGGTGGCAGTGTTTGCAATGCTTCCAAGGGAGAAAAATTTCAGAACATGACGTGTGATTTAATATGGTAGATTTATTTGTCTTAAAGTGTTACTGTTATTTGCAAACGCGTCAAAACTTAGTGATCGCACTGGGTCTCACTCCTGAGACCTGCTGTGACCTTGAGATCTTAAGCCAGGGGGAGTGCAAAGCAGCGCATATCTGTCCCCAGTTATCAATTAAGTCTGACTCTTTATAATAGTCTATGGAGTGAATGAGTTTGATGTTCTGCTGGCCGGAGAGTTGAGTGGACTGCTGCACTCCCCAATTACATTATGGTACTAGACTTACAAATATATCTTGTGTTCTGTTTTACTCAGAAAAGATCCATGAAGAAATTGACAATGTGATAGGCAGAGATCGCTGTCCATCAATAGAAGACAAGACTAAAATGCCCTATACAGAAGCTACAGTCCATGAGATCCAGAGAATTGCTGACATTACTCCTGCAGGAGTCCCTCGTGCTGCCAGCAAGGACACGACCTTCAGAGGATATCACATCCCTAAGGTTTACTTTTCTGCTCTTCATTGTCTCTTGACTGTCATGGTTCTTTACATGTTCCTATTAAAGGTAAATAAATTAATTTGGATCCTTCCATTTTAAGATAACAGAGTACAGGAGCAGAGACTCAAATGTAGTCCCTTCCTTCACCAGTACACAGAGGGTAGCGGTGTACAATGCATGCCTTCAAACTCAGTTCACGTTCATAGGCCCAGGTGCATTGTGTGATTTGACGCTCAGTAGACAGGACTAAGGACTCCTGTATAATTCTAAATCAGCTATTGAATCCAATTCAAATTAAATTGATTTGTACAAATCATCACAAATTGAATTTCAGGAGATTCACTTACCTATAGTTTCTATCTTTCTACCTGACATTTAAAGGGGTACATCGGTAAAAATATTTGTCTTTCAAATCAACTGGTTTCAGAAAGTTATATAGATTTGTAATTTACTTTACAGTCTGACACAGTGCTCTCTGCTGCCACCTCTGTCTGAGACAGGAACTGTTCAGAGCAGTAGCAAATCCCCATAGAAAACCTTTCCTGCTCTGGACAGTTCGTCTCTCGGACAGAGGTGGCAGCTGAGAGCAATGTGTCGGACTAAAAAGAAAATACCACTGGACGACTGGAGATTTTTAAAAAGAAAAAAAAATCTGTATAACTTTCTGAAATTACTTGATTTGAAAGAGAGTTTTTCGTTGGAGTACCCCTTAACACTTTCTTATCTTATACTTCTCGTAGTTATAACTACAAGTTTATCAGTACCTCAGAGACACTACTTTCTAAGGCATCCGATGCCACAGAATGTGTGCCGATATTCTTAAAATTATGAATCACCTCTTCTACTCAACTACTACTTCAACAACCAACCAGGCCTGGCTTTTATTACTTCTGGTTTTCTTGGCCTATATATTTCTTACATTTACTTGCAGGGAACAATGGTTTTTCCAGTCCTGACCTCGGTTCTAAAAGACCCCACACAATTCAAAAATGCAGATGAGTGTGACCCGGGACACTTTCTTAATGAAAAAGGTTCCTTTAGGAAAAATGACGCCTTTATGCCGTTCTCTGCAGGTAAGAAATTATTATTATTATTTTATTATTGTTAAATGCTGAACATTATCTATAAACCATGGCCGAAGTTGAGCTTTCTAATAATTATGGGGTTTGGTGAATGAAAATATTTCTGTCATCTTAATTGATACGTGTTGGTGGCTGGGTTTGTAAAAGACTAATAACAGGACTCTGTACCCACAATCTGACCCCCCCCCCCCCAAACCACTTGTACCTTCGGATAGCTGCTTTTAATCCAAGCTCTGTCCTGGGGTCTGTCCGGCAGGTGATGCAGTTATTGTCCTAAAAAACAACTTTTAAACTTGCAGCCCTGTGTCAAACTTGTGTGGCCTAGAGTGTCTGGGCCGTAGGCCTGCATCATCTCTCCTCTCCTCCCCTCCTTCCCACCCTCTTCATCATTAGGAACGCCCCAAGCAGGATTTCTCCTAATCATCACTTGTCTGAACACTGCGCATGTGCCTTAATGATCCAGCACAGGTGCAGTGTTCAGACAAGTGATGATTAGGAGAAATCCTGCCCAGGTGCATTCCTAATGATGAATAGGGTGAGGAGGAGGCATCAGAAGCCTAGAGCACAGACACTCTAGCCCACGCCAATTTGACACAGGGCTGCAAGTTTAAAAGTATTTTTTAGCACAATAACTGCATCACCTGCCGAACAGACCCCGGGACAGATCTTGGATTAAAAACAGCTATCCGAAGGTACAAGCGGTTTGGAGGGGGTCAGATTGTGGATACAGAGTCGCTTTAATAGAATAAAATATAATTATGAATTAAAAATAATCTAATTTATACCTGTAGTGTCCCAATGTATGCCATACGGGACTGGTATTGGTTGTTGTTGTTTTCCCGCCTGTTTTAATATGGATTCTTGATGGTATGCCCCCATTGTACTATTTTGCAATGCACGTTTCTGATCCTATTGTTTTACTTAGTTTTAGCACTGTTGTACTATATACTAAATTCACTATAAAAATGAATGATGTCCATTCATTACAAAGGCCCATGGATTGTTAGGATAGGGACAGGAAGACACAAGGACAGGTGAGCCCTGACACTGGCACCTGCTCCTCTGTGCCTACCTACTTGCCTCAGATGCCCTAAACGGCAACAGACAACTGAATGGCAGTCCCTGATTTTACCAAAGTGCAACACAGAACAAAACAAGACAAACACAACACCATAGGAGCGAAGTCAGAAGTCCGAGTTAATAACAGACGCAGGCAACAAAGAAGACACAGGGAAGGTACTTATGAAACCTGGATTCCCAGCCCTAGAAATGATTGATGCTGAGATTCCAGGTCCGGCCGAGGTGCCCACTGGTGTGTCAGCTGTCAGTCACAATCAAACACATTACTAACACCTTATGCTGATTGGCTGGGGTCAGTGAAACCCCAGCCTCGGCTATAATCGGCTTGCAATCGCTCTTCTCTCTGGCTCGTAGATAGGAAAACTAAACAACCCCTCTAGATGTAGCATAGCCTATTCTTATTGTGTATGTTCATTCTGTCTCCCCAGGGAAGCGTGTGTGTATTGGAGAAAGTCTGGCTCGCATGGAGCTCTTCCTTTTTTTAACCACTATACTGCAAAAGTTTACCTTGGAGCCAAACTTAGACAGAAAGAATCTGAGCATAAGGCCGGAGCCCAACACCAATGGTACAAGACCTCAGTTCTATCGGATGAATGTTGTCCCTCGTTTTTGATTCGAGAACAAACTTGCAGAAAGGAAACGGAGAAGCTATAGAACAAAGTACAAAGAACACCCTCCCCCCTTTTATTTTTTTTATCCGTGTTTTAATAAAAAAAAATGAAATACAGATGTGTTCACCCTCATCCTTTAGTTTGGGTAAAGTGTACCTGTAAGTCAAGCCATGACATAGCGCCGGAGAAAGTGCAATGGACTGAACAGGATGCCACTATACAGGTGGATGATTCAAGTTAGACGACTTTAGAGGGCATGTAAGGGAGAAGCGGGTTATTGAAATATTGGCTTTGCAAGGTGCTTTTTAATGCAGAAAGTAAAACCACAACAATATCATGACAAGATAGAAATTACATCACAAAATCAGCCCTGGTCTAAGCAGCAAACTGCTGATAATGTTGACTACCTCAATGTAGGGAGAGGAGATTACACTACATAGAAAAAAAACGTCTTAACACACTGGACAGCTGTCCATAACTCTATGGGTGGGCAGAGATAATAAGGTAGACTTGATTTTACCTTTCAGGTTAAGTGTGGACCTTCTGGAACAAAGCAAGAAGGAGGTTGACAGACTCAGATTGCATGTTCACAGTCCAGGTATTCTCCCCTGCATAGCACTAGCTAAGCACCACATCCTATTCCTGTGTTCCGGCCTGATCTCTCTGTTCCTGGAGATGTAATTTTCCCCCAAAAAAACAGAAAGTGGGCAGCAAACTGCAGAAAAATTAGGCAAATAATGGCCAAGATTTATGAGCTTTAGTGTAGCTTCACACACACCGTATTGCAGCAGATTTACTGAACACAGCATCAAATCTGCACCATCAAATCTGCTGCAGATTTGGTGTGTGTGAAGGCACCCTTATTCTGAACTAAGGTTATTTTTGGCAAATAAAGTGATTTACACATATGATAGATATCATGTAGGCCATCAGATGGAGGGACATTTTAAGAAAATATAACAACATGCTATCAGAGCACCCTAAAGACATAATTTACCTAACAATAGTTGGATGCCACAGATAGGTGAACACTGTGATTACACATTGGCTCCCCACAGACAAGTGTATGTCATGTGCATTTTGCAGCAAAGATGATGGAATCTATCAAAGCACCTGGTACAAAGCAACAAAGCAAAAAAAAGAGAAAGAAATAATGATAATAGTGAACATCCTAAGTTCTTAAAAAAACCCTTTTCACTTTTTTCCATTATCCTGACGCTGGAGCATCACTAGACATATATATAGTTGTGTGTGTATATGTGTAAGGGTCTATTCACAATAGCTTATGCTCATGCTGATGTACTAAAAATGAAAAATTAAAATTTAAGTCAGAAAAAAACCCTACTCAGTAGAGAAAAAAACAATCTGGATTTCGCTACTGGTGTTTAGATGGTACCTCCGGCCCCTTCACATCATCCATCCAGCTATATACACCATGGTAAATGGAGCAGGCTCATGAGCTGAACCCCCTCTATAGACGGCAAGGGTCGGCTGCTAGGTGTAGCAGATGCCCACTGCTAATGGCTGACACCAACGATCCCGCTGGTGGCAGTGGTTTAGCACTTTCACTGCCCCATTGTATTGTGATTGCAGCAGATTCCACCTTTCCTTCCTCGCAGACTCTTTGGAAAATGAAAGGTGGAATCTGGTTGCTAGGGGCAACTGAGCCAGTTTCACTTTACACCATGTTTGATAAATCTCCCCCAAAATCCCCAAAATTTGCAAAATTCCTGTTTGTTTTCCTAATTTCACCTCACAAATAATTTTTCTTTCAATTTTGCTGTACATTTTATATTAAAATGAAAGGAATCATGAAAAAGGAGAAAAACAGCCTTCATTTGGCTCTTTATATAGAGAAGTAAAAGAGTTTGGGCAGGCTTTTTAAAGGCCTCATTTTTGCCCACATCTACTTTGCTCAATAGGTGGCGTAAGAAGCACTCAACAGAAACATGCAGTAAAAAAAATATGCATCATACATTGCGCAGAAAGTACAAGCTTAAAAAAGGTATATGAATAAAAAAAATTCCCTTAGGGTGCGTTCACACGTACAGGATCTGCAGCAGATTTGATGGCGCAGATTTGAAGCTGCAGATTCAAAGCAAATCAATTCTGGGCCATCAAATCTGCTGCAGATTGAAATCTGGGCCATCAAATCTGCTGCAGATCCTGTACGTGTGAACGCACCCTTACTAAGGCTGGGTTCACACTACGTATATTTCAGTCAGTATTGTGGTCCTCATATTGCAACCAAAACCAGGAGTGGATTAAAAACACAGAAAGGCTCTGTTCACACAATGTTGAAATTGAGTGGATGGCCGCCATTTAATGGAAAATATGTAAATAAACGGCTGTTATATTGAAATAATGGCCATTATTTACTGTTATATGGCGGCCATCCACTCAATTTCACCATTGTGTGGACAGAGCCTTTCTGTGTTTACAATCCACTCCTGGTTTTGGTTGCAATATGAGGACCACAATACTGACTGAAATATACGTAGTGTGAACCCAGCCTTAACATGTTTTTTGCATCTTTCTCACCTGTTTCCTCTAGTGTTAGCTCTTGTGTTTTCTTTTTTGTGATAAGACACAGCTACTACTGTATATTATATAAGTGAAAGTCTGTCCATTCTCTAAGTGTTCGAACCCCACAACTGTTTGACCCCAAATATTTGGCATGTAGGTACATTGTCTGCCCGGGAAGGTTTATGTAAGGGTCCTCACCTTAGTCAGACGTACTGTACAAAGCATTCACAAACTGTGGTTTGCTCAGTTTTCATATCCCCTGTTTGTTACTGTATCCCATACACTGTATCTGATGAGGAGAGCTTAGCCTCTGGAAACTCGTTATATTTGTGATATCTGAAATAAACGCTTTTTATTTATTTCACCTAAAACTTCACCTCAAATCTGCTGCGGATCCTGTAGGTGTGAACGCACCCTTAGGGTCCTATTTTATGGGCCGATGGGGGCCCGATCAATAATGTAAACGAGCACCGATCTACTAGATTGGCGCTTGTTTACTGGGCCTATTCCACGGCCCGATAATCGTTTAGTGAGGACTGCAGGGACTTTGTTACTGATGTCCTTGCAGCCCTTGTTTAAACACCATACATTACCTACACATGTTGCCAGACCGCTCAGCCAATCACTGGCCAGGAACGCCAAGGCCAGTGATTGGCTGAGCGGTCTGTAAGCTCAGACAGGTCGCACCGAAGCTGCTGCTCTGCGCGGGACCGGGAGGCAGAAGGAGCGCAGGAGAAGCCCTGCAACATGTGTAGGTAATATATGGTGTTTGTAAGATTGTCGGTCACCCGCCCGCATTGCTATTTCCCGCAGCAATATGCGGATGGTGCCCGATGATTTTAGGTTTGAGCCTAAATAAACGATCAGCTGATGAGACGATCATCGGCTGATCGTTGTCTCTATTCCGATTTGGCTGATTATCGCTGCATGGAGTAGGCCCCTTACACAGGACGATTATCGTGCGAAAAATCATTATATCGATCAAATTTAAACGATTATCGTTCTGTGTAATTGCAGACAACGATCAAAAAATTGTTCGTATGTCATTGATCGTTGATTTAGATCTGAACCTAAAATTATTGTTACTTGTTCGCTAATCGTTCGCTGTAATTCCACATTTGTTCGCTCAAGTTCCACACTTTTTCACTAATCGTTCAGTGTAATTGCACATAGTCCATTATGTCCATTCTGGAATCAGAAGGAATAAACAATCATAGTAATGATCGTATCTAACGACCATCGTTCTGTGTAGTATGGTGAACGATTTTAGGTTGACGATAAACAATCTCGTTTGCGATCGTTTATTGTTAGTCGTTAATCGTTAAAAATCTCTTCGTGTAATGGTGAGCGCTAATTGGTTACAATGGGGTGTGAAAGTACATCAGGTGTCCAGAAAGGAAATGTCCTGACCTTCCCGGGATGTACATAGAACTTGTTTTATTATCAAGATGTCTACCCCTCACCCCCGCCGATCTCATATCAGGCCCCTGGCCTTCTTGTTATGAATAGAGCCGAGAGTATGGCATGTGACAAGCAACTCTATTCATTCCTATGGAGCTTCCGAAATAGGGGTGAGTAAGCCTGAAGAGTGCTTACTTGGCTGTTTCTGGCGGCTCCATAAGAAAGAACAGAGCTGCTGGAAAGAGCCAAGTAAGCCGGACGAGTTCTTACTCGGCTCTCTCCAGCGACTCCATCAGAATGAATAGAGCCACGGGTCATGTGTTGTACCCGCGGCTGAGGCTCTATTTATAACCAAGCAGCTGGGGGCCTGATAAGGAGATTGGCGGGGGTACAGAGGTCAGACCCCCACAATGTCTTAGGCCCCCTTCACACGTCCGGAAAATCTGTCCGGATTTCCTATCAGGAAATCCGGACGGATTTCCGGACTCATAGACTAACATTAGACACGGACACTCTTCCGGATTTTTCCGGAAGGGTGTCCGTTCCGGAAAATAGGACCGGATTTTTTAGATCCTGTCCTATTTTCGTCCGGAAATCCGGCACGGACGCCCCCATAGAAGTCTATGGGAGCGCCGGAATCACGGGCATTTTCCTGATGTATATCAGGAAAGTGCCCGCGATTCCGGACTGGTAGAGAGCCAGCCCCGGCCGCCGTCCGATCACCCGCACACCCCCACCCCCCCCCCCCGCTCCGCACCGCACACTCTGCCCGGCACTACAGGGCTGGCCGCCAGAGTGCGGTGCAGATCCCCCAACGCCCCCCGCCCCACGCCGCCGCCGCCGCCGCCGCCGCCTAACCCCCAGTACCCGCTAGCCCACGACAACCAGCCCGCGCCCCCATACCCGCCGCCGCCGCTCACCACCGGAACACCGCCCCCCCCCCCCCGGAACTCACCACCGGGCCGCCCGCCGGATGCTCCACACCTCCGACCGCCGCCGCTGCCCGGACCTCAGCACTGCACCCGGACCCGGACGCCAACCTCGCGGCCCCGACAGAGCAGGATCCGGGACAGGTGAGATTACCCCTTAGGACTACTACTCCCACCATGCTCTGCTGGCAGGCCATGATGGGAGTTGTAGTTCTGCAGCCTGTGGCCATCCAGGTTGCAGAAGTACAACTCCCATCATGGCTCTGCTGGCAGGCCATGATGGGAGTTGTAGTTCTGCAGCCTGTGGCCATCCAGGTTGCAGAAGTACAACTCCCATCATGGCTCTGCTGGCAGGCCATGATGGGAGTTGTAGTTCTGCAGCCTGTGGCCATCCAGGTTGCAGAAGTACAACTCCCATCATGGCTCTGCTGGCAGGCCATGATGGGAGTTGTACTTCTGCAGTCTGTGGCCATCCAGGTAGGAGACGTACAACTCCCATCATGCCTTGCTGACAGGCCATGATGGGAATTGTAGTTCTGCAACCTGGATGGCCACAGACTGCAGAACTACAACTCCCATCATGCCTTGCTGACAGGCCATGATGGGAATTGTAGTTCTGCAACCTGGATGGCCACAGACTGCAGAACTACAACTCCCATCATGCCTTGCTGACAGGCCATGATGGGAATTGTAGTTCTGCAGTCTGTGGCCATCCACGTTGCAGACGTACAACTCCCATCATGCCTTGCTGACAGGCCATGATGGGAGTTGTAGTTCTGCAGCCTGTGGCCATCCAGGTACACGGGTACCTGTGATTTATGTTGGCATACTAGACCATCTCATCAGGAAATCCTGAAGGTTTTTCCTGATGGTTTCCTGATGGTAAAAACGGATTACTGTCAGGAAATCCTGATACTATCCTGATGACATTTGAGGTCTCCTGATCAGGATTTCCTGACAGTAAAAACTGACACGGACGTGTGAATGGGGCCTTACTTTTCCCCTATCCACAGGATAAAAAAAAAAGTAGATTTTTCTAGACAAGCAATTTTGTCAATACATTTGCAAAATGTTTGTATTTTTATTTTATTTTTTAATTATCCTATCACCTAAAAATGTTCCTTCACTGAGAGTGTAATAGAAAAGATTAGAAGATTAATGTGATATGGTGCAATGTATCCTGGGGCTATAGATTCACAAGTTATTACTGTACTTGTTTGTACCATTCTAGGAATATTGCAAAAGTGTTTCAAACTTGTAGAACAGCGTTTTGGCTCGCTATACATACCTCCCAAGTGTCCTACTTTTGGAGGAACAGTCCCTACTTTTGACCCACGTCCTTCTGTCTCTCTTTGCCCCTTACATGTCCCTCTTTTTGACCTAGAAATGAGATTTGTATTAATAAACCTTTTTATGTTGCTCTAGCAAGTATAAAGCATATAATTCTATCATATGGTGCAAGTTGGATCCTAAAAATTGATGCCATCACAGATACAGGATCTGCTGCAGATTGATGCAATCACACATACAGGACCTGCTGCAGATTGATGCATCCACACATACAGGATCTGCTGCAGATTTGCAGATCTCAATCTAACTAAATGCATCAATCTGAAGCAGATCCTGTATGTGTGGATGCATCAATCTGCAGCAGGTCCTGGATGTGTGATTGAATCAATCTGCAGCAGGCCCAGTATGTGTGATTGCATCAATCTGCATTAGATCCTCTATATGTGGATGCATCCTTGAATTAAAAAGTATAGAAATGTCTGTAAAATTTTCCTAGCATGAACCGCAAGTGTCCCTATTTGGCCGCCAATAAAGCTGGGAGATATGCTATATACTCTATGGGGGACATGTATTATCTGGCGTTCCGGGGGTTATTTTTTACGCCGGACTTATAAATGTCCCCGCATCTCCGCCGCTACGGGGATTTATGTAGAGGCGGACTGCCTCTACATAAATCCCGTGCGCTCTGGTGCGCGCCCTCCGTCCTGCCCCCTTCACACCCCCTCCTTGCCCCCCGGCGTACCTGGCGGAAAGTGCCGATTTGCGCAATATTTTATTCTCAAATGGCCGATTTGCGAATAAAATATTTGCAAATCGGCACTTTCCACCGGGGTACGCCGGGGGGTAGGGAGGGGGGGAGGGGAGGTTTTCGGCGGTGCGCACCAGAGCGCACAGGATTTATGTAGAGGCAGTCCGCCTCTACATAAATCCCCGTAGCGCCGGAAATGCGGGGACATTTATAAGTCCGGCGTAAAAAAACCCGGACTTAATAAATGTCCCCCTATGTGTTTTCTGCATCTTGTTATTCTGTTTGGAATCTGTTTGCAATTGATGGAAATAAACAGTGGCTATATATATATATATATATATATATATATTCATACAGTATATATTATATATATAATGGTGTATAGCCACCATTTAATAGTCGCAACATAATAAAAATTGCTTTGACATTCCATTTAAAGGGTACCTATAATTTAATCAGACTTCTGACATGTCACAAATGCAGAGTATAGAAGCAGGGCCATAGAACAGAATCCACTTAATATGTAACTATTACTAAATGCTATTTAACACATTACAACATAGAGTACTTATGAAAACACACCCAGGACAGCAAACAATGATAACTAACACAAGCTAAATGTAGAATCATATGTTTCTCACCCTTCCAAACATCTTAAAGGGGTTGGCCAATGAAAATGTTTTTCTTTCAAATCAACTTGTTTCAGAAAGTTATATAGATTTGTTATTTACTTATTTTCAAAAATCTCAAGTCTTCCCATACTTATCAGCTGCTGTATGTCCTGCCCTCTGACACAGTGCTCTCTGCTGCCACCTCTGTTCGAGACAGGAACTGTCCAGAACAGTAAAAAATCCCCATAGGAAACCTCTCCTGCTCTGGACAGTTCCTGTCCCGGACAGAGATGGCAGCGGAGAGTACTGTGTCAGACCGAAAAGAAGACATTTCCTACAGGACATCCAGCAGCTGAAAAGTATGGGAAGACTTGACATTTTTTAAATAGATGTAAATTACAAACCTATATAACTTTCTGAAACCAGTTGATTTGAAAGAAAAAGATTTCCGCTGGACAATCCCTTTAACCCCTTAACGACGCATGACAGGTATACCCGTCATGCGGCCGTTAAGGGGGCTCAGAGAGGGGCTCAGAGAGGGCTGCCGGTGTGAGCCCTCTCTGCAGCCCGCGGTCGCCGATTGCTATGTTTAGCCAGGGACCGTGGGTATTAGCCGCCGCGGCCGGCTAATTAACTATTCAAATGCAGCTGTTAAAGCTGACAGCTGCATTTGAATAGTGACTGTGCCCCCTGTCCCTGGTGTCTAGTAGGGGATCTCGCCCCCACAATGCGATCGCGGAGTTGAGATCCGTTGTAATGAGCCGGCCGGGGTTCAGCGTTGGAATGATGCTGATCCCGGCTCGGCAATCCATGTAGCTGGTCTGCAGCAGACCATTATAATAGAGCACCGATCTGATGGATCATTGCTCTATTATATACACAGCCTTGATCTCAATGGGAGATCAGTGCTGTGTATATAGAAGTCCCCCTGGGGGATCAGTGCTGTGTATATAGAAGTCCCCAAGGGGGATCAGTGCTGTGTATATAGAAGTCCCCCAGGGGGATCAGTGCTGTGTATATAGAAGTCTCCCAGGGGGATCAGTGCTGTGTATATAGAAGTCCCCCAGGGGGATCAGTGCTGTGTATATAGAAGTCCCCCAGGGGGATCAGTGCTGTGTATATAGAAGTCCCCCAGGGGGATCAGTGCTGTGTATATAGGAGTCCCCCAGGGGGATCAGTGCTGTGTATATAGAAGTCCCCCAGGGAGATCAGTGCTGTGTATATAGAAGTCCCCCAGGGGGCTTCTAATTACTGTTAGTGAAAATAAAATAAAGTGATTTTATTAAGAAGAAATCCCCTCCCCTAATAAAAGTTTGAATCACCCCCCTTTTCCCATTTTATAAATAAAAAAAATAAACATATTTGGTATCACTGCATGCGTAATTGCCTAAACTATTAAATTATTACATTCCTGATTTCGCACGGTAAACGGTGTAAGCGCAAAACCCCGCCAAAGTGCAAAATTGCGCATTTTTGTTTACATTAAATCCAGAAAAAATGTAATAAAAAGTGATCAAAAAGTCACATATATGCAAACAAGGTACCAACAGAAAGAACAGATTGCGGCGCAAAAAAATGACACCTCACACTGCCCCATAGACCAAACAATAAAAGCGTTATAAGGATGGGAATAGAGCGATTTTAAACACATTTAGTTTTTCTTAAAAGGTTTAAATTTTTTAAAAGCCATCAAATAATATAAAAGTTATACAAGTTACATATCGTTGTAATTGTACTGACTTGAGGAACATAGATAAAATGTCTGTTTTACCATAGAGAGAACTTGCACCTTTTTTTCAAATTTCACTGCACATATAATTTTTTTCAGTTTTTTTTCCCCCCAGCACATTTTATAGAATAATTAAGTCTGTATTTGCAAAGTATAATTGGTGTCCCAAAAAATTAGGGCTCATGTGGGTCTGTAGGGGGAAATATGCAAGAGCAGTGGCCTTTTAAACATGAGGAGGAAAAAACGAAAGCGCAAAAATGACAACTGGCTCCGTCCTTAATGGGTTAATATCATTGTAGGGAGGGTTCGCATGTCCAATCCAAATGTGATCAGGTTAGTACGTATTTCTTCCAATATAAGTATACTGTATAAGCTGCATCTGATTAATGTCTGTTGAGAGGGGGTACTGCAGAAGTCATGTGATGAAATAAAAGGGTGGCATCTGCCACTGACCCTTATAGCAATATGGCCACCATTTAATAGTCGCAATATAATAAAAAATTGCTATGCAGTTCCATTTAAAGGGTACCTATTGTTTAATCAGACTTCTGACTTCACAAATACAAAAAAAGAGCTCCACAAGGAATATAGAAGCAGGGCCATAGAACAGAACAGAACTATTACTAAATGCTATTTAACACATTACAACATACAGCACTTATAAAAACACACCCAAAACAGCAAACAATGATAACTAACACAAGCTAAATGTAGAATCATATGTTTCTCACCCTTACAAACATCTTAAAGGGGTTGTCCAACGAAAATGTTTTTCTTTCAAATCAACTTGTTTCAAAAAGTTTCAAAAATGTCAAGTTTTCTCATACTTATTAGATGCTGTATGTCCTGCCCTCTGACACAGTGCTCTCTGCTGCCACCTCTGTCCGAGACAGGAACTGTCCAGAGCAGTAACAAATCCCCATAGAAAACCTCTCCTGCTCTGGACAGTTCCTGTCCCGGACAGAGGTGGCAGCAGAGAGCACTGTGTCAGACCGAAAAGAAGACATTTCCTACAGGACATCCAGCAGCTGAAAAGTATGGGAAGACTTGACATTTTTAAATAGATGTAAATTACAAACCTATATAACTTTCTGAAACCAGTTGATTGGAAAGAAAAAGATTTCCGCTGGACAACCCCTTTAACCCCTTAACGAAGCATGACTTGTATACCCGTCATGCGACCGTTAAGGGGGATCAGACAGGGCTCCCCATAGTGACTCTGCCCCCTGTCCCTGGTGTCTAGTAAGGGATCTCCCCCCCACGATGCGAACGCGGAGTTGAGATCCGTTGTAATGAGCCGGCCGGGGTTCAGCGTTGGAATGACGCTGATCCCGGCTCGGCAATCCATGTAGCTGGTCTGCAGCAGACCATTATAATAAAGCACCGATCTGATGGATCGGTGCTCTATTATATACACAGCATTGATCTTAACGGGAGATCAGTGCTGTATATATAGAAGTTCCCCAGGGGGATCAGTGCTGTGTATATAGAAGTCCCCCAGGGGGATCAGTGCTGTGTATATAGAAGTCCCCCAGGGGGATCAGTGCTGTGTATATAGAAGTCCCCCAGGGGGATCAGTGCTGTGTATATAGAAGTCCCCCAGGGGGATCAGTGCTGTGTATATAGAAGTACCCCAGGGGGATCAGTGCTGTGTATTTAGCAGTCCCCCAGGGGGATCAGTGCTGTGTATATAGAAGTCCCCCAGGGGGATTAATGCTGTGTATATAGAAGTCCCCCAGGGAGATCCATGCTGTGTAAATAGAAGTCCCCCAGGGGGCTTCTAATTACTGTTAGTGAAAATTATTACATTTTATAAATAAACAAAATAAACATATTTGGTATCACCACATGCGTAATCGCCTCAACTGTTAAATGATTACATTCCTGCACGGTAAACGGCGTAAGTGCAAAACCCTGCCAAAGTGCAAAATTGTGCATTTTTGTTTACATTAAATCCAGAAAAAATGTAATAAAAAGTGATCAAAAAGTCACATATAAGCAAACAAGGTACCAAAAGAAAGAACAGATCGCGGTGCAAAAAATGACACCTCACACTGCCCCATAGACCAAACAATAAAAGCGTTATAAGGATGGGAATATAGCGATTTTAACCCCTTAGCGACCCATGACGTATCTGATACGTCATGGTGCCGCTCGGGGTGTTCAGAGCGGGGTCCCGCCGGGACCCCGCTCTGAACGGCGCTGATCCCGGCTGACATGTGCAGCCGGGCAGTGCCTCTATTAGCCGGCGCGGGTCCCGTTGCCGCGCCGGCTAATTAAGCCTCTAAGTGCAGCTGTCAAACCTGACAGCTGCACTTAGAGGCTTAGGTAAACACATCCCTGGTGTCTAGTGGGACGGATCTCCCCCCCGCGATGCGATCGCGGGGGGGAGATTCGTTCTTCTGCCCATGCCGGGCCTCAGCGTCGGAATGACGCTGATCCCGGCTCGGCAATAGATTGCTATGGCCTGCAGCAGGCCATAGTAATCTATGACCGATCTAATCGATCTTTGCTGTGTATATACACAGCATTGATCTCTATGAGAGATCAGTGCTGTCTATATACAAGTCCCCCAGGGGGGCTTCTAGTTACAGTAAAAAAAAAAGTAAAAAAGTGTTTTTATTAATAAAAAATCCCCTCCCCTAATAAAAGTCCAAATCACCCCCCTTTTCCCATTTTATAAATGTAAATTAATAAATAAATAAATAAACATATTTAGTATCGCCGCGCGCGTAATCGCCTGAACTATTAATTAATCACATTCCTGATCTCACACGGTAAACGGCGTCAGCGCAAAAAAATTCCAAAGTGCAAAATTGCGCATTTTTGGTCGCATCAAATCCAGAAAAAATTTAATAAAAAACGATCAAAAAGTCGTATATGCGCAATCAAGGTACCAATAGAAAGAACACATCATGGCGCAAAAACTGACACAGCCCCATAGACCAAAGGATAAAAGCGCTATAAGCCTGGGAATGGAGCGATTTTAAGGAACGTATATTTGTTAACAATGGTTTGAATTTTTTACAGGCCATCCGATACAATATAAGTCATACATGTTATATATCATAGTAATCGTAACGACTTGAGGAACATGCATAACAAGTCAGTTTTACCATAGGACGGACGGCGTAAATGCAAAACTCCCCGAAATCAAAACAAATTCGTTTTTTTTTCAATTTGACAGCGCAAATGATTTTTTTCCGGTTTCGCAGCATATGTTATGCCGAGTGCCGTGATGGAAAACTGGGATAATTTTTTAAAGTTTGAACATGGAACTAGTAGCAGCATAGACAAATGGGAAAGGTGTCATACAATCAGTGGGGGATTGTGAGTGCACCTATTTGCTTTTTGTGCATTTTAAATTTTTCTGGGATCGTCGAAATTTCCCTTTAAGCAAATGTCAAAATGAATCGACTACTCTACATGGACTTTATGAGGAAAAACAAGGAAATAAAAGGGGTTGGCCAGCACATTATATTTTTTATACATTTTACTTGGGTATGGTATTACAATAGTAGTACAATAAGCTCATACGGGTCCTGATTCCCCCTTGTAGTTTTCAGACACTGTGCTTGTCATCTCTTGGAAACTACAAATCCCACCCTGCAACTTCCTCCAAAACGTTCTCCTAATACTTCACTGGTCACTGCCTGTGTCTGCCCCATGCTGTCACACTCCTGTGCCCTGTGCCGCCATGCTCTGCCGTCTCCTGCTCCTAGTATGCATCAGGACTGTCTTAACAGTATTTTGAGCCCATGGGTAGAGCTGTAAGCTGAATGCCCCCCCCCCTTCCGCTGACCAAACCCCTACAATTCTGCGACCCATCTTGCCTTCCCAGCCACATGTCAACCGCACCAACGCACAATGATTATGATAATGTAATGCGTTGGCCTCTCGTCACAGGGTTTTTTGAAGTGCAGCACAGCCACTAGGAAGTGTGGCAGGCGGGGTGGGGTGGCCTGCAGTGCGGTCCGTGGCCCTGTGTTTATATTGTTTTACAGTAGTGCGTAAAGGGGCCCCCCATGAGTCATTGGCCCCCGGGCGCCGCCTACCCTGCCCAATGGGAAAGACAGCTCTAGTACGTATCTCAATGACAGGACTGGGCATGGGCACTAGTGAGCAGAGTATTAAATATTGGTGCTGACAGACAGCACCGATCTTTGCAGGCACAGGTAGGTGCCTGTGCAGTAGCTGACAGGATCAGGAGTGTGCATAGTGCTTTAGGCATCCAGGTCACACTCGTTCATTGCCTCCCTATGGATATTAAGGCAGGGCTCTGCAGTGACATCACTCCAGCCGCACTCACTGCAGAACGCAGGATCAATATACACAAAGAGTGGTGGGATGCTGCACCTAAGGGCCCTTTTACATGGGATGATTATCGTGCAAAAATCGTTAAATCGTTAGAATTTAAATGATAATTGTACTGTGCAATTGCAGGCAACGATTGAAAAATCGTTTGAATGTCGTTGATCGTTGATATAGATCTGAACCTAAAATTAACGTTAATCGTTCGCTGTAATTCCAAGTTTGTTCGCTCGAGTTCCGCATTTTTTCACTAATCGTTCAGTGTAATTGCACATTGTTCATTGTTTTTCTGGGATCAGAAGGAATAAACGATCATAGTAACGATCGCAATAACGATTATCGTTCTGTGTAATATGGTAAACGATTTCAGTTTAACGATATACAATCTCATTTGCGATCGTTTATCGTTAGTCATTAATCGTTAAAAATCGCTCAGTGTAATAGGACCCTAAGGCTGTAGTACTGCCCCCAGGGCACCTAACCACCTAATTAGAATATTAACAGGATTGCAGGAAAACAGCAGTGAGGGTGAAAGTAATAAAACTACCTGCTTCCTCAATGCCCCGGGAATTGAGGGAACATTACAGAAGGTTAGATTCTTGTAACCTGTTATTCATTTATCTTTAAGCAGCAACATGAGCAACAAATCATAGATGCATTTCCTTGCCCATAGTGGTCACAAGAAAGCATCATATATCCCATTGTTTAGCCTGACTGTGTCATGTTGTAATAGTCATAGAGCAATGCCCATGTTATCAGCCCTTTACCATACCAACCAACCAACCGTTTACCATATGGGTGCTTACTCCATAGTATAAACCCTGTAGTCATAGCAAATCCATTGGAAGTTTCAATAAATTCTGATATAGTAAACAGCGCAAATAGTCGCCAATAAAGTAACACAATGAATAGAGAAAGCAAAGAATTTTATTTTGAGACTATGCACAACCTATAGAATACAACATCACAAAGATATACAAAACACACAATGCATGAAATTTCCAATATGACACAAAGATATAAACAAATTAAAGACACATACATTTCCGCTATGATAAAAGTATTACAATGTACTTACTGTATGCAACTTATATAATAAGTAAAGCAAATAATGACATCAATGGACACATTTTAGCAGGGCTGAATAACTGGGCCTTCTGTACCCTGAACTCTTGATTGTCCCCAATGACCTCCATCTTGGGAGGATGATTGTTATACTTCTTATCACAAACAGAAACTCATCAATTATGAAAAATTCTAGAATAATGTAACTATTTTGCAGGTCCACATTTTTGTAAATCCATGGAAGGGGGACTAAAGTACTAATTGGGGCCTGTACCTCACACTTACATGATATATGATGAGTAGAGGTCAGCAAGGTTCGCTGAACTTTGAAACAAAGTTCTGGTTTGGTTTGGACAAACCCAAACTTTTTTTTAATCCCTTAAAATAATATAATTTATATTTATTTATGGGATTGAGCAGTTGCAAAGTTTTTAGTATGCTAACTTTCCATAGATGCGATCCCCATGTCGGTTGCTTTTTACCCCACCAGCTTCTTTTGTGTATATTTACTTATGACAGCATGTTTTCATTGCAATGTTGCTGTTTTTCCTCTCCAACAACAACATTGGAACGAATACATGCTGTCATAAGTAGTGGGGGACACTAGAGACCTGCAGGAAGACATGGGGGAAATGTGGACAAGTATGTATAGGCTATTTTTTTTTTTGTGTGTGTGTATTAAATTGTGAGTGATTACAAATCAAGTTTTTTTACAAAGTTTGTTACAAATGCTCATCTCTAATGATACGGGGACATCATGTACTGGGAGATGGTAGATGTAGAATGCCAATAGTTATGCCCTGAATATAATTTTAAGCAAAACTTTGTAACTCCCAGCAGCAACTAATCAATAAGGGGTGAATACCTGCCCATTGGAGAGTTTGGGTCCCTTGTATGCTTGGGCCCTGACATAAGTATCACCAGTATTACCCGGATAGTGGCCCAGCTTTTCAGTACTTTGTCTTATCACTATGTAATGCATTTCACAATTCCATTTGATACTTAAATTGATCTTTAACCATTCCTTTAATAGCTTACATCAAACACAACCATATACTACTAAACCCTAAAGGGATTTATGAGACTTGCCACTCTTGTCCTTAGGATGTCTGGTGTCTCGCATTACAGCACAGTCCTATTTACTTTAATAGAGATTTACTACCCAAGGCAACCCATGGACTCCACCCTCTAATCTCGTACAATGCCTCTTACCTTACATAGTAATACAGAATATTTCATAAGCTAATCAATTTTTGAGTAATATTGAGAATATTTTATGGTTCTTCCCAAAACCAAGTCGCTTACTGCACTTTTAAGCTTCTCTCTAATTACACAAAGTCTTTAGATTTGAGCAAACTTCGTCCACGCTTGAAATCGTCCGAACCCGAGAGGGCCTATAGCTGTATCCATGTTTTCCAGGACTCCTTAGGGCTGCATCCAACTTCAGCAGCCACTGCTAATCAAATGTTTGGATTGGATGTTGGGTTTGGACTAGAGATGAGCGAACCTGGAGCATGCTCGAGTCAATCCGAACCCGATCGTTCGGCATTTGATTAGCGGTGGCTGCTGAAGTTGGATAAAGCCCTAAGGCTATGTGGAAAACATGGATATAGTCATTGGCTGTATCCATGTTTTCCAGACAACCTTAGAGCTTTATCCAAGTTCAGCAGCCGCCACTAATCAAATGCCGAACGTTCGGGTTTGGATGGACTCAAACCCGAACCCGGTTCGCTCATCTCTAGTTTGGACAGACCCCAACATGCTCGTAGTTCGCTCAACTCTAAATGTCTCATATTCAGAGACGTTATAATCGTGTCATCTTAATAACGGGGTAAAAAGCACGCCTCAAAGTTAGGAGGAACATGTCCAAACCCAACTCCCACTGGGGTGACTGAGATCTTTTCAGGAGGCACTGGTGACTTGATTTTGAAGCTCTGCAGCATCATGGTGGTAAAAATGAAGATCTCCACAACTGCTAAGCTCTTGCCAAAGCACATTCTCTTACCTATAAAGAGATTTCAGTGAATGTATAGGAAAAAATAGATGATATTCTATATTATATTATAAAATGAGTTTACATATACACATTGTGACACAAACATACACATATATATCTAAATATCTATCTATCTATCTATATATATATATATATAAAAATATATATTTCACATGTATACATATTTACATACACATATATACCTACACTCACAAACATGCTTTACAGCAAGCCCCATAGACATGCACACTATAGACTGACCCAGACCCTATTCACTAGAATGGAAAAGTCTACTGAGCATGCTCTGTGAACTGTCAGAGGTCATTCCTTAGGGAGGGGGAGGCTGAGCAGTGAGTTTTACCTATTCCACTATCTATATACTGTAGTTACCTTTAATCTTATATGTGATGGTAAGGAGGACACTGCTGGAAAGGAATCTCTACAGAACAGGAAGTTTAGTTTCATCCTCACCTGCAGAAAATGGCGTCCAGGTATCTGTCTTCTTAAGTTTCCCATTTTCATCTATAAAGTGGTTCAGATCAAAATTCTCCGGGTTATCGAACAGTGTCTTATCACTGTTCACACTTTTAAGTAATGGTATGAAAGTTGTTCCCTGCGTTTTAGAAAATATTAAAGACAGAAGTGAACTTTTTGTATTATATTTCTTTTCTTCTTAGTGCTTGTCAATTTTTTGTGAAAAAGCTACTGCAGTTTTTATGTCAAAGCCAGAAGTGGATTAAAACGGGATAGAAAACGTAAGAGGGAGACTTGTACTTCTCTTTCCTGTTAGATCCACTTCTGGTTTTGACACAAAAATTGCAGTGACAGTTCTCCAAAAAAAACTGCCATGTGTGAAACCAGCATAGCACAGGTTGATATTTACCTTCTTGATTTTATAGCCACGAATCTGAGTATCCATGATCAGTTTATGAGGAATGGCCATTGGTATTAGATCAGCATATCGTTGGACCTCATTTAGAAAAGCTACTGTATAAGGCATATTGTGTCTGTCCTCGTATGTTGGTGGACGTTGGCCAAGTACATCATCTATCTCTTTGTAGACTTTTTCTAAGAAAATCAAAAATATACCTTTTACATATTGTCCTTTCAAGATCTGCATTGTGTTTAATACTCTTTTATTAAGACCTAACTCACATACCTGCTACTCTGGGGTACTTCATGAGATATAAGAGCATGAATCTCAGCATTTGAGTTACTGCTTCTGACCCACCAAAAAACAGGCTCGCAGAGGTCATTACCAAAGTATTGGTATTAAAAATTGCTGCGTTGGTCTTTTTTTCCTGTGTTTGAGGAAAAGATGAAGATATGAAGATTCAGCGTACAGAGTAGTAAGTACTGTTCCATATTACTTTGTACTTAGAGTACTGAGAACTGCTCTACGACATGTGGGACAATAACAGTTTTTTGTACCTTCTCTATTTTGATCAGGAAACTTTCTATAAAGTCCCCCGGGTTATTACTGTCCAGAGTCTTCATTTTACTTTCCATCCTTGACTTTAGATACTCCGCCAGGGTACCAAAGTTTTCCTTGATTCTACGGTGAGGTCCAGGTAAGTGTCTCATCACACTTGGGCATACGTTGTACAGCTAAAAAAAACAATGGCCTGGTCAGTTTAAATATACTAATACACATCTTACACAGTTACACACATGTGAATATGGAGTACCCCACCACAGGTGTTTTCTGTTGACCTAAGGTATTGTCATCCGTGGCCTTTTAAAGAAGTCCTCTAGCATTCTCTAACCTGAGCAAGAAGAAATTTGGAGAACCCCCTTAGCTGTCTATTGCCACAGTCAGGTACAGACCAGATATAAAGAGAATACCTCCATAGTCCTGTCCCCTGATGTCCCCTCAGCCTGAAGTGGATCTGCTATGATTTGGAAGGTGAGGGAGACTTCCTGAGTCAGAGTACAGGGCTGTAGACCACCCTATGTAGACCATACCCCTCCCCAACTTTCCCTCCCACCCAGTACCGGGAGCTCTTAAACCAAGTTACTCTTAAACCATGGTACCCCTGTATTAGAAATACCCTATGGAATCTTAGGAAATACTTGCCATTCCCCAGCATGAGCTCATTAACTTGAAGTTTTCGCCAACACATTTCAAGATCTTTTGAAATTGTTCATCATTGTAATCAAACCGGCTGCCGAACATCAAAATGCAAAATACATTGGATACAGCGCGTTCTATACGGTGATTGGGATCTATTGGGGATCCTAAAATAACAATTAAAAACAAATCAATAGAATAACTAGAGGTCAAAGGGCACAAAAGCAAAGTCTCATCATAGTTTTCCAAATAGGACACCTGTTTGTAAAGATTTTTTCTGCAGTTTAGGTAGACTTCGAGAACAGGATTTATAGTACCGTAGGGTTTCCTCTGTCACAACAAGCATAGTATGGTTTCATACATGAAAGAGTTGATGACCAACTACACAAACATTCTAATATTTTCCAATATCAGGACTTAAAAGTGTCCCTGTCACTTGAAAAAAAAAACTTGTGACAAAATTTTGATTGGAGGTTTTTAGAACTTCACCAATTGTTAGAGTTGGAAAAGGGCACTTTCTGTCCTGCTATGTTTTCTGTGTCGTGATAGAAAACCTCTCCTGCTCTGGACGGATCCTATTGCGGACAGAGGTGGCAGAAGAGAGCACTGTGTCAGACTGGATAGAGTACACCACTTCCCGCAGGACATACAGCAGCTAATAGGTATTGGAAGACTTAAGAATTTTAAAAAGAGGTCTTTTACAAATCATCATAACTTTCTGACACCAGTTGATTTGAAAACAATTTATTTTTATGTTGTGTGAAATAATAAAAGCAGTTCCTTTTCCGCTAAGTAACACTGCAATATCAAGCTAGAACCGTGTTCAAGAATAGTTATTAAAACTTACCATTTGTTTTTCTCAGCACATCAATCAGATATGAGCCCTCCTCCCGAATCTTTTCCTCAAAACTACTTTTTCCAAATCCAAAATTGCTCAATGTCTGCATGCCGAAACGCCTCAGCTCCTTCCATTTTTCACCATTACTAAATGCTATATCTGTAGAACAAAAGAAAATTCTATAAGAAAGCAAATCTATCATTCTATTACGAGCTATGCAAAGCTTGCAATAACAATTTATTTTAATAACCCTAGACATTAGGGATCCAGAAACAAGGGCGCAAACAATCGCCAATCAGCGAGATCAGCGCTGGCTTTCAATGACTTTACAAGACATGATTAATCTCATGGCTGGGCCACACGAACGATCGATGTATCAGTCGGACGGCCATTAACATTCATTGTCATCGGCTGCACCTCTGCATTGCTATCGGCTGCACCTCTGAGCTTCTTGAACCCCCCCACCGCCCCGTTTTTAAGATATGTGGGTTTAAAGTTTGCCTGACAATTCAGTTAATAGATGGGCATGAACTCGATTTTAATAATGGGAGTAAATATCAGGTGATGGGAGTGATTATACAGAGGTGAAGTGAATGTACCTATTCCAAATACATACTCTATAAATTCTGCCTTTCACCTGATATTCACTTTGATTATTAATTGAGTTCCAGCCCATTTGACAACTGACTAAATTTAGGAAACAAACAAAAGTAAACCATTTTCCGGACTCACCATCTCCTTTAGTAACATCAAAAACTGTAGGATAATAGGCTCGGCCAGTGAACTCTTCAGGATTGTCAATTAAAGTATCTTTGATGGCTTTAGGACCACATACCACGATCACTGGTTGGTCCCATTCATACACTGTAAACAAGTCACCATATTTTTTTGACAACTAGGAGGGAAAACAGAAAATTATTTGAACCAGACCAGACAAGGTAAGATGTTGACATGGTCCCCTGACATGCTCCATCCAGTAGACTATAAGGGCCCTATTCCACAGGCTGATCAATAATCTGCTAGATCGGCGCTTGTTTACTGGGCCTATTCCATGGCCCGATGATCATTTAGTGAGGGCTGCAGGGACATCATTACCGATGTCCTTGCAGCCCTTGCAGCATACATTACCTAGCAGGGCTTCTCCTCCGCTCCGTCTTCATCCCGGTCCCGCTCGCAGTATCAACTCCTGAGCGGCCTTACTGAGCTGTCAGACCGCTAAGCCAATTACTGCCCACGGTGGTCCCGGCCTGTGATTGGCTGAGCGGTCTGACAACTCAGTCAGGCCGCACCGAAGCTGCTGCTGCGCGTGGGACCGGGATGAAGACGGAGCGGAGAAGAAGCCCTGCTAGGTAATGTATGCTTCTTGAATCGACGGTCGCCCACCGCGCACCGCTCTTCTACGCAGCGATGCGCGGTGGGTGACTGATCATTTTAGGTTTGGGCCTAAATAAACGATCAGCTGATGACACGATCATCGGCTGATCATTTTCTCTATTCCACCGAGCGATAATCGGTCGATTATCGCTCTGTGGAATACGCCCCTAAGGCATGTTCACCCAAAACAATTACATGGTGGGCATCACCCCAGACACTGAGAGCACAGAACCATATAATTAGGAAAATTATACTTTACTAGGCCGCAACCACATTATGTCTTTGTTCTTTGTTTATGGCTGCTTGAGTTTTTTTTTTTTTAATTTGGAGTTTGGACGTGCATAATTTTACACCCAGATAACGGACATTGTCGGGTGCAGACTAACAATCTGATCAATGGTTTATCACCTTATCAGTCTTCTTCCTTGAGATCAGACTGTGCTTCCTTCTGCTCAAGACAAATGAAAACTTTGAGCATTCCTCTCTGTCCCAACACTGAACCCCGTCTCCCCCCTCCCTTTGGGGACGCTCATGTGACCAGCCTCTCTGGTCAGCTGTCTCTACACTGCCAGCCGCCCCCGTTTGAGGTCAAGTTAGCAGTGACCTCACTGTAAAAACCCTCCTGGCTGGCTGTCTGGCATTACAGAAAGCAGAGACAGAGGACCAGAGATGCTAGTCACGTGAACTTCCCCGAAGGGGGAGGTGGAGTTCAGCGGCAGGACAGAGGGAAATGCTCAGATACAGTTTTCTGGTGGATAACTCCTTTAAGATTGAAACCACCAGATACAACCCCCTAATAATCATTGCAATATTCCATCACTAATAAGGTCTGCCATTTGACTGATATCCTTTGGTGCACTGGGGGCAGGACTATTGCCCTTATCTACCATCGCCGGTCCACCATCCTAATGTTCATCTGACCTCACTCCGTCACTCTGGTGCTCATCACTGTAGAGCGCTACCCCAATATTCATTAGGAGGGTGGGCCCAAACTGCCTCATTTACATATTTGAGAGACTACAAAGTTCTCAAAAACAGCACTGAGGCTCAAGGTAAGAAAAGTGCCCTGTGCTTTATAGGGACATTTAACTAGGTTAGGAGCTTCTTACCTGCTGATAGTTTCCCTTTAAGAAATTCTACTGTGTGCTATAGGTTTATTTCTTTCTTTACTCACTTGCAAAAATGATGACGCAATATCATTGAAGTTCATCTTGTGAATAGTGCCGATGATGGGAAGAGGAGTTGGCCCCGGTGGTAGCTTGGACCTATCTATCAATAGCTTTGCATACTTAGCTATCAAACTGGTTATAAGAATCACCAAGAGGACCGTAACTAGCGAGTGTAGATCCATCCTGTAAGCAAAGATTCATATTCATAATTTTTAGAGTCTCTCCATATTATTCCAACAACATTCAGGTTTATTACTATTATATAAATAAACAAAGTGAATAGAGAGAAGGATTTTCAATGGGTTTCGGAGATGCAGGTAATTTTATCTCCATATAGTTGCCCTCCATATAGCTGGTGGTCAGAGGCTAAACCCTGACCCTACTACACCCTAACCACCTGGCTACAGCTTACCCCTTCCCATACATACCGAGCGGAGGGGATATTGGTGTACTGGGGGCACCGGGACATCTCCAGTGCATAGGGCGGCCCTTTTTGCATGTCAGGAAACCAGCGCAGATGGTGGGAACCGGGTGATGATTAGAAAAATGGCTTATTTACACAAGGTAAAGAGGGGTGACCACTAAAAGGGTCCAATTTTTTCAGTGCTGGTATACTGTAACACTGTAAGCAGGGCCTCCTCTGTGTTCCCACCTCCCTATAATCTCTAATTGACCTTTATTTATTATAAAGAGTCAAAATAACCAGAACACCCCTATATTACAGTTGGGCTTTTCCTGACAACCATGCCATCACCAGTAACACACCCTATTTTTCTTTGTCACCTGGCTAATATTGCTGTTGATCCATTTAATTACTTTTATCAGTGGTGTCATATGTCAGACCTGAGTTCAAAAGGGAAAGTAATTCTGACATGCACCCGGTAAGGGTAAACTGATGGCTGTGCCAAGGTCTACCATTTCTTTGATCATGTGTCACTACACAGAGTCCGTCAAAACATTTGTAGACAAACGTAGCTGTGGCCAAAAGCCAAAGCTTCATGTGAGGGACGGAAGAGCATTTTACTAAATTGTAGCCAAAAAACACTCTGGTCCTGGTGTCTGTTCACTGATACTGATGCCCTTGGACTTGCATTAAACTCTGCAGTATTTTAAGGGACTGTAGACACACCTGTCTACCATTCATTCCCTTTGCTATTCTCACACCCCTAAAACAAATATACAGATTTTAGAAAAGTACAAGTGATAAAGTTAATCAACAGTATATAAACTGCGTGACTAGGAGAATGAAGGGGAGTTACCGATAATGGCAGGCGTGTCAGGAAGAGTTAAATATGTACAAATAGGGATGTTTTGTCCATCTCCTATAGTTTCAGGCAGAAGCCCGGGGCCCTGAGCTAATGAGGGGCCCATGGCCACCCAAACAGACTTATACTTTCAGTGGTGTATTATCTCCAGGCTACAGTTTTGCCATGATTTGCATAAAAATCACAGTTTTTTACTGCAATTTTGCACAAATCAGGGCAAAGCTGTAGCCAGGAGACAATGCAGTAACATTAGAGAACATACTGAAGGACCTTATCATGTGACAATGATGTCACCACAGGTCCTTTACAGGCTGCATTATGGAGGAGAAAGACTAAAGCTAGTGCTGCCATAGTTACAGTGGGTTGGGGGGCCCAAGCTTGGTGAACAGCCCGAGGCCCATGGTAAAGTTAATCCGCCCCTGGCTGTTGGTAACCCTAGATCTTTGTGGGGTTCTGCTTCCCAAACATAACTTCGTAGCCTGCGCCCCATGTGTATATAAACCGTAAACTTACCTTTATAATCTCCCCTCTGTATGTAAATTATGGGCAAGTAGTCATCTGGGCGTGTGGCTCCTCCATCTAGTCACGGTCCTGGGCGGGTTTTAGTGCTTTAATCACACCCCTCTGGGCATGTTTGAAAGCACTGTTCTCCTGTGACGTCACTCGGGGGTGACGTCTTTACTACGCTGCACCTGCGCAGTACAGTGGGTGAAGACACTGCTGTACTGCGCATGTGCGGCATAGTAAAGATATTTGCACGCTGCCATGCAATGCCAGCCCCCAGGTGACACCACAGGAGAACAGTGCTTTCAATCACATCCAAGGGGCGTGATTACAGAGCTAAACCCGCCCGGGACTAGATGACTACTTGCCCAAAATTTACATACAGCGTGAGAGATTATAAAAGTAAGTTTGTGATTTATATCCACATTGAAGACAACGACCGTATGTTCACACAATGTATAATATAAAGGCCGCTGTTCGCAGCATTATTTTATTGTTCACACATTGATTTTTTTTTGCACTGTCCTTTCACCGTAATTTTTCACTATATTGAATTGGACTTTCAAAAATAGCCACAACCAAAAGGATGTAAAAAGGTGTCCATGGTGAACATAAACGTAGAGAAGCCAAATTATGTTATACAGTGGCCATTATTTGATACTCAAAATAACGGCCACGGTTTTACTAACTGTCGTGGTAAAACATTGTGTAAACATAGCCTAATAACGTATATATTTATAAGGAAAGTCAAGAGATCCGGAAGGAAGATAACATGTAGCAGCTTGATACGCGGTTGTGAAGTTGTCCCCAGGACAGAAGTGCTATTCACTGTGAGGGTGTCAGCGTCCCTCCAGCACTTCCTATACAGACAGTACCTGGCCAATATCAGACATAGGGGAAAGTCCTGCTTATAGACATCTTCAGCGGCTTTGTTGATTCTCCCAGGTGTGCGTCTCATACACTTTCACTTTACACAATCTTCTACAAGCTCCTTCAGCGAGATGCAGGCAATTCCCTCCCATGCCACACTAAATCTCTACACGTTGTACGCTAAGCTTCACTTCAGCACATGTACACCACAGAGCGAAGAGCAGGAAAGAATACAAAGAGATGAATGCTATATACAGGATTACATATAAAGCTATACAGCCCAGGCTTCTGTTGCACTTACTCTACAGGTGTCTTGAAATCCAGCAGATAGCATAACATACGTGCAGTTCCTGAGTCCCTGGGATTGCAGGGTGACACACCTTTTTATACTCACCCATCCCATTCTCAATTCACATTGGCCTTTCCCCCTTTTTCCCCAGCGTCACGTACACACTTATCCATCACATGACCTGGGTGGTCAATCAAGGCCCAAATCAACCAATCCTTTTTTTTTTTTCCCAGCTAAGTCAATAGTTGTCTGCTGACAGGGGTTAACCAGAGCCTCCTGGCTGTACTCCTTGCCGATCAATGGTTACCATATTAGAGAAAACTATTTGTCAAATATAAGATAAGAAAGACAAACAGGGAGGAGAAAACAATAGAATAAACAGTCCTTTTAGAAATTGTGTACTTATTACCAGGGTACTGCCAGTCCTTTAGTGCAGGAAATAATTGCCTAAACCAGCCACTAATATGCCAAATAAACCCCCAAACCAATTGGAGATAATGGCCATTATTTGGACTCAAAATAATGGGCGTCCTAGAAAGACATACGGGGACATTTATAAAGTCCGGCGTTTTTTACTTACAAATGTCCCCGCAGCTCCTGAGCTCAGGGGATTTATGTAGAAGTGCATTGCCTCTACATAAATCCCGATCCCACAGAGCCTGTTCGTGCTCAGAGCTGGCGTAGGTTTCAGTATAATTTTTCCACCGGAAAAATGATAAATGCGGCGCACTCAGAGGCCATGCCCCCTCTGCGTGCTGCCGCACCCCCCGTAACGCCCCCTCTCCGCCCCAGTGGCGAAGGTGGCGCAGATGCAAAAAAATATTCGCAAAAATACCATTTGCGAATATTTTTATGCCGATTTTCCCCATCTGCTCCTAAAAAAGGCATTTACGCCTTTTCATACATGTCCCCCATAGTGGGAACATGGATGCACTTGCAGATAAAGACAGCGGCACTCACCTCTTCATGCAATACTGTCGTTTATTGTGTGCAATCACCGACAAACATGGGGGAGACAAAATGACAGAACCACGCGCTTCTACTGGCCTGATGTGACATGTGAACTAACCATAAAATCAGTAAGACCCTTACAGACCAACACATGGTGCCTTTCATATGGTGCTCTGGTGTTTTCTGCTTTTTCAATATGCTAATAGAACCATTCAAGGTTGGTATTTTAGCCCATTGGGGCACTCTGAGTACTCAATACGGTTGTGGTAAAATAGCAGGTAGACAGCTATATAAGTGCACCAAGGAGTAGAGTATACTATGCACTACTGTACCCAACTACCATCTTTCTCATACCAGTACTTTCTCATTACCAGATGACACATCAGAGCACCAGCACATATGCAGATACCAAGCTGTGGATGCTGTCAGGGATGGATTAAGGCTACCATGGGCCCCGGGCTGTTCAGAAATTGAGGGCCCCCTGCTAACCATGCTCCCTCGAGGCCTGCCCCCAACCCACTAACCACGGCTCCTTCCAAGCCACTGCCCCACCTCAGTTATATAGATGTTTTTCCAGGTCTTTTTGGCTATAAATATAGTAATTTTCTTAATTATTTAGCAGACATGATCATTAATCCCTTCACAACCACAGGCAAACATATCCAGGGTTTTTAGCCTGGCATTTTCCCCATGTTGTCCTCCTGACTGAATCCTAGTCGGTCAGTAGTCTCTCCCTTCCCGACATAAAGGCATATAAGACAGTTAGGAGCACAGATTATACATATAGAGATTTATGGGGGAGATTTATCAAACATGGTGTAAAGTGAAACTGGCTCAGTTGCCCCTAGCAACCAATCAGATTCCACTTTTCATTCCTCACAGACTCTTTGGAAAATGAAAGATGGAATCTGATTGGTTGCTAGGGGCAACTGAGCCAGTTTCACTTTACACCATGTTTAATAAATCTCCCCCTATGTGTCATACACTGGACACAACACAACAGCTCCTCTGACACACTGCCTCCTAGTGGCCAGATATATATCTCAGTCTTTACCACTGCACTTCTCTGCCTTGATTTACTATAGACATGGCCGCTGTCTGCCGCTCCTCCCTGGGTCTGAACTGTCAGTGCTGTGCCCTATATCCCTGCAGTGTTATACTCACGGGAAGTGTTAGCGCAGGAACAACCCACGCATTCTGCACAAGAGCCACTGGGAAGCAGCACAAACTAAAGCCATGCACAGAGATGTGAGTGTCCAGCTTCGGCACATAGCACATGGCATCTTGCTGGCGCCCCGGCTCCTGCTCTGCAACAAGCAATCAAGTGTTGGCAGTCTAGCAGGCAGCAGCGGTCACTTTATTATTATGGGGCAATCTTACTGGGCCCCCTGGAGCGCCGGGCGGTAACCCAGATTGGCCTTATTATAATCCGCCTATGGATGCTGTGTATCTGGACCTTTCAAAGACATTTGATACTGTACCAAATGCCAAGTTTGGTGGACTAGGGAAGAATATATGTGATAGGACACAGAGGGTGGTTAATAATAGAACATACTCAGACTAGCTCACAGATAATAGAGGGGTACATTAGAGGTCAGTATTAGGTACTCCGCCGGGCTCTGGGATCTCCAGAGCTGACACGTCACGACCCGGCTGATGGACTGGCCACTCAGCCAGTCAGTGACTGGGGCAGGACACCGCTCCAGTCACTGATTGGCTGAGCGGCCAATCCAACAGCCGGGACAGGCATTTTCCCCTGAGTTGTGACATTTTGATGTCCTGGGACCGGTCCCGCTGCTCACCACATGCACCGAGAGAGGTAAGTTCGTACTTGTAATCAATTTCCTCCTCTGTCACTGCCGGGTTTTATAAATCGCTAGACTTCTCCTTTAATAATCTTCCAGAGGGGTTACATCTCTTCCGATATACATCTCATTGCGGAAATGGAAGGTGTAACATTAAGCTGGCGAGCTAATATAGACCTGTGATTGCAGCAGCCTCTGCATGGTACAGTGCTATTTCATATGATTCAGTCGTTAAAAGGGATAATCCACGAAGAACATATTTTTTTTTTAGATTAACGCTTCCAGAATTACACATTTTTGGTCACCTTACCTTTAGAAAAAAAGATGAAATAAAAAGAAATTGAAAATATATCTACCCTAGAATGGTAGTGATACAAACTACAGATCACAGCCTAAAAATGAATCCCTCATATAGTTCATAAAGCACTTAAAGTGTCACTGTCGTTAAAATTTTTATTGCAGAAATCAATAGTACAGGCGATTTTAAGAAACTTTGTAATTGGTTTTATTAGCCGAAAAAGGAATTTTTATCATGAAAAAGCAGTTTGAAGCTCTCCTCCTGTCTTCATGGTTTTCCTATGGAAAGAGAAAGTAAAAGCAGCAAAACAGAACAAAGAGTTAATTTACATTCACATGGTGGCATCTCTCCTCTGACAGGCACCATGGACCTCTCTGACCACTAATTAGGGCTCTGAATAGCTCCTCTGCTGAGCAATCCTTTGTTCTCGGCTCTCAGCTGCCGGCTAATCTCACTCCTTCCCCCTCTCCCCTCCCCTCTTCATAGACCAGACAGATCCGACTGATGAAAAACAGTCGAGATTTTCTGATTCTGAGGAGTGGATGACAGAAAGAAGAGGAGGGGGGGACCTGGGAAAAGGCTTTTTACATGCAGATAATGGCATATTTGGCTAATAAACCCAATTACAAAGTTTCTTAAAATCGCCTGGACTATTGATTTCTGCAAAACTAATTTTAACGACAGTGACACTTTAAAAATACCGGTCCTGGTACTACTCCCAGTAGCCAGAATCTACCAGTTTTTATTCCAGGCAGATTAACAGTTCAGTGTTACTTTGATTTGGTCGTGTTCCAGGAACTGTTTTTCACCATGGTTATTGCCAAACCATATGTTTTTCTTGCTAATGTGAGCCTGCAGCGTCTCCAGACCTGTCTCCCATAGGATGTCATTGGTTGGTAATTGCAGTGGGAGCTGCCAGCAGCGGATCCTGATGGTTTGTGTGCCCAAGTGCTTTCAGTGTAGTGGAACTTTCCTCAGACAACCATAATAACCTCACTGATAGTATGCCAAGACATGTAAGTGCGTGTATTTATGCCCGTGGCGTCTACACTTAATCTATTTATTTTGTTTCAACTTTTTCATCATTTACATATCATTAACATGTCTATTGATCTTGTCATTTCCAGCATTTCATGACTACTTGTGTTGCAATTTCAATGCTTAATGTAGATGATAAACAATTAGATATGGGGTGGGGAACCTTTTCCATGTCAAGGGCCGGTCGGGCATTAATAAAATCATTCGAGGGCCGCATACTGTGCGCGGCAGTTAGTAGCGTGGGTTTGCAGCATCCGGGGCAAGGCAAAGTATTGTTCCTTTAGTGCCCCTGCTATTGTAGTTAGCCCCTAGTGATGCCGCTTGTAGTCTAGTTAACCCCCAAGTCATACCGCTTGTAGCCTAGTTAGCCCCCCCAGTGATGTCCCTGGTAGCCTAGTTAACCCCCCAGTCATGTCCCTTGTAGCCTAGTTAACCCCCCCCAGTCATGTCCCTGGTAGCTTAGTTAACACCCCCCCCAGTCATGTCACTGGTAGCCTAGTTAACCCCGAGTGCCTGTCCCAAATAAAAAAATTAACATCCCACACACCTTTTCTCCGCTCCCACGCTGCCCAGGTCCTCTTCTCTCCCCTCTAGCCTTTTCTCCTGCAGGCGGCGCATGATGAAATGACGTCATTGCGCGCGGCCCCGGGAGAAGGAAGACGTGCGCTGCTCTGGTGGGGAAGGGGTCGCCACTAACCGTATCGAAAGAAAGAAAGAAAGATTATGTGCACACTGTGCATACCAATGGTTCGAGTTTGTACAAAACTGAACATCAGCGCTGTTCGATCATCTCTAAATAAGAGCAGAATTTGAACAGAATTCGAGCGGAATGCAATCAGAATACAAGAATTTAAGCCCCCATTGACTTCTATAAGATTCCTCAAGCAGAATCTGGCCAAAGAATTGACATGTCAATTCTTTGGGCAGAAAGCAGATCTGCAGCAGAAAATTCTGTTTGGAAATTCTGCAGTGTGAACAACAGAATGAAAATCCCATTGAACACAATGGGACATTGCTCTGTTCATATTTTACAGGAGGAATTTCAAGTGGAAATTAATAGCAAATTCCTCTTCAATTCCTCACCTATTCCTCAGTGTGCACATACCCATAGGGCCCTTGCACACTATGGAAACTGCGCAGATAAGCTCCGGCCGTCCCATAGGCTCCATTCTATGGTCCAGTGGATTCTGCCGTCCATCCAAAGAATTGACATGTTAATTCTTTTCTGGGCAGATGGTGGAACCTGCCTGAATAGAATGGAGCCTATGGGACGGCCAGATCTTCACACAGGAGCAAGGGGGGGGGGGGGGGGGGGGGGGGCGAGTGCACGGAATCCACTGGAGCTTATCCGCGAAATTTCCGTAGTGTGCAAGGGCCCATACTCAGCAATACCAACATCCCTTGAGGAGAGAGCTTCTCAGAATGGTAACCACAGGAGCAAAAAAACAAACAAAAAAAAAACATATGATTACTAGCATAAATATCACTAAAAAATATTTGTTCAATAAGAAACTGGTGGTGACAGTGTGCAGAGAAATTAACTTACCTTACATTGTGTGTGTGTGACTGCTTCTCTTTCTGTAATACTCTGTGAGCTCTATGTAATCTCTATGTGATGCACTAATTTCTCATTCTCAAGAAGAAAAAAGCATTTCTCTCTTTATGGTTCACTCTACGTATATTTCAGTCAGTATTGTGGTCCTCATATTGCAACCAAAACCAGGAGTGGATTAAAAACACAGAAAGGCTCTGTCCACACAATGTTGAAATTGAGTGGATGGCCGCCATATAACCGTAAATAACGGCCATTATTTCAATATAACAGCCGTTGTTCTAAAATAACAGCAAATATTTGCCATTAAATGGCGGCCATCCACTCAATTTCAACATTGTGTGAACAGATCCTTTCTGTGTTTTCAATCCACTCCTGGTTTTGGTTGCAATATGAGGACCACAATACTGACTGAAATATACGTAGTGTGAACCCAGCCTTAAAGCGGAAATTTGTAAATTACTCTTATGCAGTGCCTTCAGAAAGTGCAGCTGGGGCTGATAAACAATCGCTGTATTGTTTGTGCGGCCATTTAAATGTATTGCTATTTGCCGAATATCCCCCGTTTACACAAGGTGATGTACAGCCAATAGCAGTAAATTTTAAAGCCGTACAAATGTTCCCATTAGCCGAGGATAGGTGGTTTTCTATTTTCTAGCACCGCTCCTTACCAATGATCGTCCCAGGGCCTAAAAAGGCATTGAGGGGTTAAGGAGATTGCTGAGACCCAAAATTCTCTATAACCTTGAAAAAGAACAATGTGACTGTGACAAAGGTGACAAAGAGAACTACAGAAAACAAACAAACACAGAGAGATAAAAATACAATTCAACATTGTTGCCAAACAGTCACGAGGAAAAGAAGGTAGATAACATGTCGGCCATTAGGACACAGCAGTCAGGGACATCTTTCGTAAGGCATTGCGCTTGATCAGCATTCTATAAGGCAGCTGAACCTCGATGATAAATGATGTGGTATATTACCATACAGTAACAATCAAATCTTTAACAATTTAACAGTAGGTTTGTCTATGGACAGGATAGTCTCATTAATGGGATGGATAACTTTTTTCAAATAAAAAAAAAAGCAAAATGTTTTTGGCAATACCACAACAGAAGTTGTCTATTACATTCTGTAGGTACAATATTATCTAAAGGCCTGATCTTTTTCAAATTAAGCACCACATAGCTCATGAAGAAAGTCCTGTATTGTGGCTGGTTGAGTTTACAATATGATAAGATGTGCGATAGATGGTCCTCACACATATCCCTTGTTGCTGTAATAGGTAAAAGGAATCATTTTTGGTTTTCGGAGCAAGGATCGCGGTGAGCTGTTCATGTGCCGCTGTGGTGAAGGTCTATTTTGAGTGGACAAATGGCACCATTGTGAATAAGTGGCGTGGAAACCGAGGATCACCACATGTGGCTGACCACAAGGAGAATGTTGGCTTTGAAGGTGCACCAAGGGTGGACCACAATGCCACAAGAGAGCAGCTCACCCTAAAATGAACCAGGGGGCTACCAGACTTGGCACTAAAACAATGGTTTAGTACACCCTCCTGCACATGGGGCTCCAATGTGACAGATGTACTTCTGTTGTATCAGCAGAAAAAGTAGATTTTTTTTTCTGGATGATTAACGAAGGCTTAGAGAGTGTATAAGAGGGAGACATGTTTGTGTAAAACTACTTTCAGCCTCCGGGAGTTGAACATGGGCCAACAAAGGGCTCCCCCGGATTGTTTGTAAGATTCTTACTTCATATCTAAGTGTGTTTTTTTATGTTTGTTTTTTTTAAACATTTTTATTTACTTACGCTCTTGGATATCCTGTACGTCACTTGTTATTTTGTACTTAAAGTGACACTGTCACTGTCACCCCCTTTTGTGCATTCTGACTTCTCTACACAGGTGTAAAGGATAAATTTAGCGTTTTTCATACCTTATTTTATATCATACGTCATGGTGCTTGTTCAAGTAAAAAGTAATCTTTTATCAACTGCAGATTATGTTAAATGGCGGGGCCTCACGACATTAGCGCCACTTAGCCCCGCCCACAACGCCACTGTTTGCCCCGCCCCCTCGCCAGCCATTGGAACTGGCTGGCCTAAAGGTCTAGGCCCCACCCCCTCTAGGTCGGCCCACCAATGGCCGCCAAGGGGGCGGGGCCAACGGTGGTGTTGTGGGGCTAATGTAGCGAGACCCCGCCCACTTAAACCAATCTGCAGTTCATAAAAGGTCACTTTTTACTTGAACAAGCACCATGACGTATGATATAAAATAGGGTGTGAAAACTGCTAAATTTACCCTTTACACCTGTGTAGAGATGTCAGAATGCACAAAAGGGGGGGACAGTGTCACTTTAAGTAAACTTTATCTCCTTACTTACCTATTTCTTTGTACATCATTGAATCCACAATAAAACAGTTGTAGTTATATAGTTAATAAGGTTGTAAAAAATTGTAAAAAAGACAAAGAGGGAAATTTATCAAGGGCTTTGCGCCTATTTTTTTGTGAATAATTCGATTTTTCACAGATTTTTGGTCTAAGTTCTATTTATGAACCAGTATTCAACAGGTGTTACTGTTACATACACCCTTCACAAAAGTCTGTACTTTTTGTGGTCTTATTATGATGGAAGTAGTATTAAGAGTTGGCCACTAGATGTCGCTGTATTGTGTATTAGTATATGGAAGCTGCACAGCTGAAGGATCGCAAAGGGTTATTGTGTTTATGTGTTACCAGAATCTGTAGTTTATATATAAGAAAGTCAATCGCACTATCCGCCTACAGGCAATGCACTCACTGTTGGATCTCCACCAATTCCTTAAGTTCCATATAACAAAGAAAATAGTGAGAGTAAACTGGTGTTAAATACACCTGTACCTGCTATTTCTGAGCGGGATACCTGTGATTAAAGGAATCCACGAACTCTGGATACTATCCAAAATATAATTTATTCCAGGATACTTGGTACAATTCAGCTCACAGGCTGCTCACACACCCAAGCGTCTACCTGGTGTCCTGCGGACGTTTCGGAGGACAGGCTCCTCCTTCCTCAGGCGCCTGTCAATCTGACACCTGAGGCCATGCCCTGTCTGTTCACAGCCATACCCACTGTTTCGGCCCCTCTCTGGTGTGAGCTGCAAACTTAAAAAAAGATCCCTAAATTTTCATTGCATTTAAACAAAAATGTTGTTAATTTTTTCCGTCTACTCTTATGCAGGATGATAAATCCCCCCAAAGTGTTGTGTGTAGCCTAGCGGCTGCACTGTACAGCCTATGGTAAGAAAAAAAACATGGTAAGAACGGCAAACCCAAAGCAATTCTAAGGGTCGATGTCACAATATGGGTGTAGAGGTTACATATTGCCAAATCATTCTCAGAAACGTAGTTTGTGATATCTTGTTAAGTCCGCCTCAGCTTGCTATGACTGTAGATAATTATAAGATTGGTTGTGATTGGTTGTATAATGTTGTAATTTTCCCTAAACTATAACCAAAATGAAAGGTAAGTAAATCAGTACACAATGAGAGTCAGCTCACTCATTGGTGCACAACACATGCGCATAGGCGGGGTGGGTCCTGGATGGATCCATATGGTGCTCAACTGTGTATCTAATCGCGATCTTCATATAAACAGGTGAAGGAACCGGCACTCCAAGTTCTTGGTTAAGATATAACTTTTATTCCTTAACATGATAAAACATTGTTAGATGTGTGCCAAACCAACAATGCTAAATCATGATTCCATGCGTTTAACCATAAGCACTCCTAATGAGTCCTTATAGTTAAATAGTGCACTGATAGAGGAAGGAACTGTTGGTTCCCCTCTCTGACAGTACCTCTTGTGGCTACAGGCAGTATTCTGTCTCTGGTCACAAGAGGGTGCTTTCTCCTCTTGGTACATGATTGACGTCACCCATGCAGAGCAGGAAGATGAGTTACATTGTTCTTTGAATTACACAAAGAGGGGGGGTGCCTACATGGTCGGAAGGCTGTGGGGGCTGGTGCCTAGCATGATGGGAGGGGAGTCTTACAGGTGGATGTCTACAGTGGAATCCCATCTACATTACATATTAGGCGAGCTAAGTGCCAGGGGGATTACCTTGAAAGCAAAACATCATGGGTAAATCTATATACTGTGGGACTACCTACAGGGAGGCTATCTACAAGGGGAGAGGGGGATAGAGGGACCTACATATTATATTGGGGCACAGAAGAGTGCTAGCTTCTATATGGTGGCACAGAGGGTGCTTATTAGAGATGAGCGAACCAGGTTCGGGTTCGAGTCGATCCGAACCTGAACGTTCGGCATTTGATTAGCGGGGGCTGCAGAACTTGGATAAAGCTCTAAGGTTGTCTGGAAAACATGGAAACAGCCAATGACTATATCCAGGATTTCCACATAGCCTTAGAGCTTTATCCAAGTTTAGCAGCCGCCGCTAATTAAATGCCGAACGATCGGGTTCGGATCGACTCGAGCATGATCAAGGTTCGCTCATCTCTATTGCTTATCTACTATATGAGTGTACAGATGGGGGACTTATTCATATGTAAGAGGACAGAGGGGGCCTAAGTACTATTTAAGGGGCCAATGAGAGCAAAAAATATATGGTACATGGGTGCACAAAATAGGCAATACAGATGGGAGTTTGTATAGAAGTGAGGATAGTGCAATACTAAGGTCTGTAATATGCTGGAGCCTGATAGTGGGGTTAATAATATGCTGGAGGCCTGATTAGGGGTCTGTAAAATGCTGGGGGACTGATACTGGGGTCTGTAATATGCTGGGGGGGGGGGGGGTGATACTAGAGACTGTAATATACTGGGGGTCTGATACAGGGATCTGTAATATGCCGGAGGCCTGATACTGGGGTGTGTAATATGCTGGGGCTTGATACTAAGGTCTGTAATATGCCTGGGGCCTAATACTGGGGTAGGTAATATGCTGGGTGCCTGATACTGGGGTATATAATGTGCCTGGGGCCTGATACTGGGGTCTGTAATATACTGGAGGTCTGATACAGGGATCTGTAATATACCGGGGCCTGATACTGGGTCTATAATATGCTGGGGCCTGAAACTTGGGTCTATACTATGCTATGAAATTAGTAGAGAAGAACCAGCACTCACCAAGTTCTGCTTATTTATTGTAGTGCAATAGGCATCAGGTACAGTAAGGACGCATTTCGCCCAAGCATGGCCTTTATCAGCTTATGTAGCACTACAAGAAGCCACACCCCTCGCTGTGAAAGCCAAAATGTTCCTGGAAAAAAAAATGTTGGCAACTATGTGACTGACAGTCTGACAAATGATCGGAGGGACTTGTTACAGACAATACTATAGGTAGGTACAGGAACATTTTAGTGTGGTTGGGGTGAGGTACACATAGACACAAGTAAGGGTATGTTTACACTGAGCAAATCAGGCGGAATTCGGCTGCAGAATCCCGCCTGTCTCATTGTGTCATTGCCCGTCTATGGGAGAACACACGCTCCTCCGCTGCCACAGCTCTCCGCTCAAAGAAGTGACATGTCAAGTGAGCGGAGAAAGGCGGCAGTGGAGGAGCGCGTGTTCTCCAATAGACGGGTAATGACACAATGAGACAGGCAGGATTCCGCCTGAATTACCTAGTGTGAACATACCCTAAGCATGGCACCTTTAGGCTTCTTTATCATCACTGTTCCTTGATATTGGTTTTTACTTTGAATGCTGACCTAACAGTCTGACAGTTTTGGTTGATCAATACTTCCCAGAATTAGCAATGAATCAACACAAACCTTGTCTTAGTGGAACTGGTCAGAAAGGTCCATTGAGGGTACCAAGTGCTTGACTGTGCCCGAACAATGCTATGTTAACGACATGTATACATGTATTAACTGGCAGCTATTATTTAATGGACATCTGGTTTTTAAAGGGGATTCCAGAGGTTTTTTTTTTTTTAAATTCCTCTAGAACTAGGCTTCACTGACCCGATCTCTAGTTTGACCTGATCACTGGCCCGACCTGTGTCCCACCTCAGCCAGTGATCCAAGTAGCGGGAAGGTCCTTGTTTTGACACAAACAAAAAGAAGTGCTTTGAGGCAGTTCTGACACTGTGACAATGGTGGCAGGGGTATTGGGAAGCATATATTTCCCTTCTATCTGACAGTGCTGGGCTTAGTTCACTATTTAAAAGAACACTCTGGAGTGGAAGTTAAATAGTGCTGAATCATTCTCATAGGAGGATTTTGTGCTATCTGTCACGTCTCCCTCAGCTAGTTCTGCCTGTACATAATTATAAGACCAGTCGTTTCCCTGAACTATAGCCAATAAAAGACAGGTGGTTCAGTAGAACATGCAGATAGCTGCAGGGCCCAGCAGCCTCATGTTCTTCTGAATGAAAAGCATACCGTAACATAAACCATAAGAACACACTACTGATACAAGGGCTGGTTAAAAACCAACATCATTCTGATGAAGGGTGGACATATACCCCTGAAACACGTTATTACCTGGCTTTATTTATTTTATAATAAAAAACGTATTAATTCTGAACACTTGGATTGAGGTGGAGTGCAGCACCAAAGTAAGTCACTTCCATTATCTTGTAATTTATCCTACAGGCTTAAAGGGAATCTCCATGCTTGCAGCTCATGGCCATAGAAACTTATCCCTACATTCCAATAGTTCTTGTATATGCTATGTGCTTACCTGTTATACAGTAGCTTATGTAGCAGGAATGGGTTTTTAGCCATATCAGTTTACATTTGTTCACTGAGGGGGAGATGCCTACATGGAGGTGGGAGCTAACTACCAGTAGGGTTACCTACAAGGGGTTTCCTAAAATGGGGATACTGTCTACTGGGGGGGGGGGTAACTAACAGAAGGATTACCTACAGAGGGATGCCTGCTACATGGGGGATACTAAGTATTGCCTACATGGATTATACTACAATTACTATATGGGGTGGCAGAGGGGTCTGTACTTTATCTACTGTATCTACTTTATGGGGGCACAGAGAAAAGCCTGTCTTCTATATTGAGGCTCAGAGGGGGCTTATCTACTAAAGAGTTACAATACTAATTGGTTCCTGGATGACTATTGTATGTTGAAAATATTGTATCTTGTAAACAAAACTCTATGGAGAACTGGTAACACGTTCTAAAGTCCTCAAAATATCATCCCAAAATCAGAAAAAAATGAAAATTTAAACACAAATAGACAGATACCTAATGGATAAAGTAAGTTTTTTTTACAGCAGTTAAAGCACATCACAATGTTATATAGAATGTGCTTTAATTACCAGTTTCACCCCCTCTCCTATGTGCCCCCCCATCCCCCCCCCCCCCCCCAAGGTGTCACCAGGAAAAGTCTTTGTGATGGTCCCGGCCAGATGGAAAGGAAAAGTGAGAGACTCAGAGAAGATGCCGCCTGTAAATTACTGGTTGTAACTGCACTGTAATCACTTATAAGATGTGCAGAGCCTGTGTACAATTGGTATCTACCTCTATATTGGAAAGTTTATGAGGGAAATACTGGTCTTTGTATACTGGATTTTATTTAGTAATGGTATGGTGGTATTCAAGAGGTACTCCCGCCTAAACTAATACACTGTAGTTAATCTCTTAGGCCTTGCCAAGTTATATATTTTTGCAAATACATTCATTTAGCAAACTTGTCTCATTCTCCTGATATGCTGCTCTTTCCCTCCGATTGTTGACAGCCCGTTGTCTAAGTTACTGCTCAGCACTCTGCTCCTAAAACAGGAGTCTGGCTGGTGTATATATAGATATAGTATACATATTTATATATTTAATACAATATATGTACACTATAGGGGAGATTTATCAAACATGGTGTAAAGTGAAACTGTCTCAATTGCCCCTAGCAACCAATCAGATTCCACCTTTCATTTTCCAAAGAGTCTGTGAGGAATGAAAAGTGGAATCTGATTGGTTGCAAGGGGCAACTGGGCCAGTTTCACTTTACACCATGTTTGATAAATCTCCCCCTATATCTCTATACATCTATATTAGAGCTATATATACATGAGCCAGACCACTGCTTCTAGAATGGTGGTCTGTAACCTAGACAATGAGCTGTCAACAATGGAAGAAAAAGAGCAGCATATCAGGAGAAGGAGACAAGTTTGCTAAATTGATGCACTTTGAAAAATATTTATCTTGTTCGTTCGGCAATTAGTTACTGGTGGCTGAAGAAGTTGCATTTAGCCTTAGAGAGTCCTGGAAAATACGAAGAAAGACTATGGCCTATAGCTGTATCCATGTTTTCCAGGCAGCCTTAGGGCTGCATCCAACTCTTCCAGCCATCGATAATCGAATGCCGAGTGTTCGGGTTCGGATGAATTCACCTAAGCAATTTTATAAATGGATGCTGAGCTATCCACTGAATACATATACTAAGAGACCAACAATATTATAATCACCAGCATTTGCCCAGCCACCATTGGTAAAAAGAATGAAGACTCAGCACAAAGGATCAATAGTTCAGAATTCAGTTTATTATCTGAGATACATCCACGTGTCCCGTATACAGTGTTAGTAAGACCACAAGTTACAGGCAGATCACAAGATTTTACACAGGGTTACAGGAAAGGGTCCCCAGAACACGTTTCAAGGGAAATATGTGGGGTCCGCTATATGAGAAAGTTAGTGATGTCCCCCCCGGGGGTCATATAATAAAACACATCCTCACAAAGGTGTCCTATATCCCTCCACATATATATATGTGACAGTATATCTGTATACAGGTAGTCACTCTAACTGTATGAATATATATTACTATACAGATCACTGCTACTGTGCATGTATTGTGTACTCTATGTCAGTCCATATGGTTATGTAGTGTGTGTCTATATGCTGCCATCTGTATATACGCTCTATAGACTGTGTATCATCCTCTCCAAAACGTCCAGTGAGCCCCGGGTGGGGTTGTGCTGGCTAATATTTAGCACAATGTACAGAGATACTTACTACTCACAGCACACAGAATACCCCATGCTACTATGTACAGAGGAGGGGGCTGCATGCAGTGACTAGTTATACATGGGGAAATAGACGGGATTGGAAAAACAAATGCAATGGGCAATGCTTTGATCACATGCCGAATGGGATTTAGAACATTGACCCAATTCACCCAAAAGAGTGAAAGTTATTGCAACATGACAGTGGATGATGACAGGCAGAAATTGGGCATCACAGGCAGGGGAAAAGGTGATAAGAAGAACCAACAACTAGAAGGTACAAAAACGTAAGAAAACATCAATCAAAGATATAGAAGGCATCACAAGTGGAAAAGAAGAGGCATCAATATCAACAACTAAAGACAAGGAGCTAGAAAACAGTCGAGATGTCCAAGTCTAGGACCAGGATGATTGGAAGCAAGTGAGACATCATAATCTAGGAGATGAAGGGGTAGACCTCCCCTGAGCAACTGAGCTTCTATAGGACCATAGACAAAATGTACAAGACAAACATTAACGTAATTGAAAGACAGTAAGACATTCACCAAGGAGGGCTGAAAGATAATGGCTCTATTATAGGGATGATAGGGCAAGTCAGCAAATCATACCCAAAACCATGTGCCGAGGTAAATCCGACAATACAAAACAAGCTTCAGATTAAGGAAAGGGGAATAAACATTAAGGCATCATAAAGTACAGGCAGAACTACAAAACTGGAGCTGACGGGGCAACAGTAAGACATTGGTGACTATGGTTGACCTCAAATCGAGAGATGCATGGAGCAATGGAAGACTATGTACATGATGATGAAAAAATAACGTCCAATATGACCTCATTTCTCCCATCATCCTTGGACAATCCCATTGGTATACATGTAATATGACACATTGACATGATGTGTGGTGACTCTGTCAATGAAAGGTCAATGTCCTAGCTGGTACCCTGGAGATATAGAGGTGTATACAGGGGATATTATAGGAAATGGATACCAGGGAGCTCGGGCATGCTATTTACATACATTAAATCCCATTGATAAGGTTTAGCTTTACATTACATTCACTGTTTTCCAACCACTTACCCAACAATATCATACAAGGTCTTCTTCAAGTACTGTGTGATGACCACAATAGGTGTTGCTCACATACTTTGTGATGACCACATTAGGTCTTATTCAAGTACTGTGATGTGGCCATGTGGACATGTGATGGCCACATGGAATGGATTTCTAATCACTACTGTATCACAGTAGTGGTGATATTATTTATGGACATAGGACAAGTTATGTTGGACTATTGTTGGACCATACTTATTCCTTGTCATGGGCTGCAACCAACTAGTACTTGAGATTTGGCCAAGCCTTGTATGACCTTGATGGGCCGTGAGCATGATTGAACCAGTTATTTGGTGTTAGTCACTATAAGTAGTAGTATAGACATTATTGTATGTTTTTAAATGCCCATGAACTATTCTAATATATCTTCTAGACGTTTAATAGAAAATTAATGGCAGCTAGAGAAAGCTTGGATAGTGTTGTGGGTTCCTGCATTTGGTGTCCAGTAGAAGGTTCTGTTAAGGAAGGAAGCAAGTAAAACCTTCACCAATATGAAGCAGGAACTTCCTTACCCCCTCCTCCGGCATTTTTTTTTTTTTGCACTGAATGAGACAGTGACACACAGAGGGGCCCCCCATTTCAGAGGAACATTAGACAAGGCACTGGGGAGTCAAGGGATGCAGACACAGACAGAAGGAGGCGGAAGTCTGTGGCTCCAAATGACAGGGCTTAGAAGATGCAGGGCTGATTGGGAGAAGGGGTTAAGATTGCATCTCAGCCCGAAGCAGCCAGGGAAACCAACAGCAAAACAGCAACCTGAAGGAGAACAGAAAGGACAGTGAGTGCAGTGCAGAGAGAAAGAGCGCCACCGCAAGGAGACAATGAACAAGGTGCAAATAAATGCATACAACCGAATGAGAAGAAGGGGCTTAAAGAGGTTCTCCGGTTTCAACAGGTCTAATGGCTTTGCAGAAGACTGGACTGGTGACATCTAGAATCTAGAACCCAGGACTAATGCCCTCTGTGGTGCAAAACCCATTAATCCCAAAGGTAAATGTTCAAGCCCAAATGGCTTCCCGACCAATAATATATACCAAAGCCAACCAGAATATTTGCTGATGCTTCAGTAGAGCTGCTGTGAAAAGGTTGTCCATTTTGGACAATCCTTTTTGACTGAAGAAGCTATTTACAGGGTCTGACTGCTGGGATCCTCATCGATCACCTGCAAACTGTTGAAGCATCTGGACTAAAAGGAGATTCTAGTAATAAAGTCAGGACATTTACTTGTTGAAGGCATCAGGCAGACATAGAGAACCTCTTTAACCAGAGAGCAGACTGACAGCGATTGACTTATTGAAAGTAAATGCCGAGTAAAAATGCACAAATAAGAGAAAATCAATGGATGGAAATGGTGTGCAGAGCAGATAAAAGCATACAGAGACAGCAGAATACAGGGAGGGGGCTAAATCTAAAGAAGCATAGAACTAATGGTGGTGCCAACAGCAACTAATCAGATTCTACTTAATATTCTAAATGACAAAAAAACATGGGCTGTGATGGGCAACACTAGTGCTTTTGTTTGCGCTTCTGTACATAAATAATATAGTAAAGATATAACACAACATTCAAAGCATGCAGACAATATTAGGACAGTCAATGAGTACAAGGCAGAGTGACAAAATACAATACAGAGTGTGCAAACACAAAGTTAATGCTGTAAAGTAATGGAGGCGTCTACGTTGGAAATGTGCCAATTCTTCCCCCTATATTGGCACAACCTGGAAGACACATCTACAAACACTGTACAGCTCTGATCTCCACCACTTCCCTATTTACAAGTTAGCTCGTGTGTAGCAAGTAATGTGGCTACCTCCACTTACCATGACCCTGCCAGAGCTGCTTCCTGATAGATTTATCGAGCCCCCATTGAGTCCAATACTTAGTGGCTAAGCCTACATACAGTGAACTCCCTATGATGGTGACTATATCCAACTAGAATTATGTAATTTGTCAAGCCAAGGCAAATAGAGGTTTACTAAAAACATCTATGGGATGGATTCACATAGTCTGTATCCATGTTTTCCGGGACTCTCTAGTTTTAAGACTTTTAGTCCTTTATTTGATATTTTATTTTTTTTCTAGCTGCCACTATTCTCTGTAAAGAGGAGTAAAGTATCCCTGTCCATAGAATACAATAAGAGAATCAATTAAGCTATCAATCTCTTACATTTTCCAAAAGCTGATGTCAAAACGGTGTCAAAATAGGCAAATCGATCCAGCCGATGCATTTCAATGGCTGACAGATCGGCGAAGATTAGAATAGATTAGCTCATCTGTAATTCTGTGTCCCTGTCTAGACACGACTACTTTGTGCTTGTATATGCTGATTTTGTAGCACGTTTTTAGCAGGATTTCCCTTGTATAATGCTCTGGCCTCTAACTCAATAGAACATAAGGGAGAAGCATTTACATTGCTCCCCCGTCATGTCCTTCCCAGTTGGATCCCTGTAGGACAGTGGGTGCAGATATGAGATCTATTGGCATTTTGTCATCCTCTGTTGAGTAAAAGACATCAAGTACCGACAAAGTACAAAAGTTTTGCTCATTATCCAGAAGTCAACTTTCCTTTTCGGCTCATTTATTTCTTAAAACGATCACATGACTGTAGGGACATGGGGACTGGGCTTATCGGCCAAGGTTGTGCTATTTCTAAAGCTTTGTACAATATCAATGCGCTGACATCTTCTACAATAGAGGGTAATAAGCTCTAGAACTGACCGAAATAAGATACGACATACGTGTCATGGTTATATAGAGAGCTGTGTGATATAGCATCACAGCTAAGTCACAGATACATAGCTAGCTGTATGTACTGTCCTACTGGCAGCAGTGATACCTGGAGATAGAATTTTCCGATGCAAGTTCTTTCGGTGTCCGCACTGTGTTGAAGTTACGTTTTGGTTGTGACACTGGATCAAATAAAAAAAAATTGTTAGGTATAATGCAATGAATAAATTATTCCTAATCCATATATACATTCAGGTTAGCAATACCCATTCTTAGTGTGCTACATACTCTTTTGCCTAGTCATATCTGCCCTCCACATTTCTGTTCATTCTTGTCTTACTCCATTGGTGCAATTTTCATTGCATCCTTGCTTGCTTTAAATAAGTTGTCTTATGCAGGTAAGGTTGGGTTCACACTGTATTTAACAGATCCGTTTAACGGAAACAACGGGTGCATTTGAGTGCATCTGGTTGGATCTGTTTTTCCATTGACTTCCAATATAAAAATATACAGATCAAAACAGATTTGTTTTTTTTTTAGCGTACACAAATAGTGGTGGTCAACCATGTTTTTGTGTACGCTAAAAGGGAAAAAAAAGATGGGTTTTGATCTGTGTTTTTTTTTTCATATTGGAAGTCAATGGAAAAATGGATGCACACAAATGCATCTGTTTTTACATCCGTTTTTTCCATTGAACAGACAGCAAAATCGCAGTGTGAACCGAGCCTAACCCTGCTCTACATGCCCAGTTAGACCATATGAGCATCAATCAAAAAGAAGACTGTCATCTACAGTGTGGCCACCACTGAAATAGCTGACAATATCTCATCATATATGTGCGAGTCTGAAGAAGCGAGAAACGGCTGTAACTGCTTACTGCGTGTGACGTCCCCCCACCTGCTCCTGCATGCTATGTTTTAGCCAGTGTGTCATATGAAATAAAGAAGGTTGCAACAGACGGTGAGTGCCCCCTCTACTTTCTTTTCTTCTGGAACTGTTAGTCATCATATATGTGCTTATTATAAGGATTGTAACGGCCATGGTAGAATGGTATCCTCTGGTATTTACTACCTGTATCAATTGTATACAGCTTGAATTTCCAGTTACATTGAAATATTTATTGAATCAACCAAACTTTAAACAACTACAAGGACGCTGTATACTTACTGGTAACTTGATGAACCTTTTTCACACCATTGTTCTCTGCTTGAGGCTCTTTTGGGCCACCAACCCTGCAATAGATATCGGAATATTTAGGACAATGCACTGATCACAGTAAAGCCTGTATACCTTTATGCAATAGTGCATTGTATGTATAGAGCCTTGCACAAAACTCACCTCTGAACCCTGGAGGGTGGAGCAAATACTCCATGTTTTGGGGAGCAAGTGAAATACCGGACCCCAAACACTGAGCCATCATGTTTTCCTGTAGGCTTTTCTAACTCGACTCCAAACCAGTATCCTGATTGAGAAGGATAGATCTTAATTTATAGACAGTGCTGATCACATCCTATCCTCTACACACATACTATACACATACTATACAAAGCTATGAGGTGCAGAATTTGTGTGTAGTATGTATAGTATTATAGGACTTACCTGGTGCAAAATCTGTCTTGCCGTAGAAGCGAACCGCTCCTTGTTTCTGTCCAGCTACGAGCACTTGGTCTCCCAGGTCAATGTTGAGCCCCTCTTTGTCTAAGCTGCCCACACTGATGGACTTCTTCTGCATTGCTGGGAGATATAACATGCAATAGAAAGACTGAGCAACATTACAGCAATAGTGAATCTTAGGGGAGCATTACAGTGGCCTGTTGGGCAGGGTCATTACTACTGTACACCTTACCATCCCATGCCCTTCAGCACAGCATGACCCACTAACCCACTTATGTTCATCATTGTATTGCAGCTGTATAGGGGACCTTGTGTTGTCAGATTTTTAACTTTTCTAAGAGACAACCTATAGTTTTTTTATAGGAAAGAGCTGTCAATTCCCCCACTGCTGCAATGTCCGTGTAATGGATTTGGTACCGACATATGTAGTGTAATGCATGCCCACCTTTTTTCTCTTTCTTCCCTTTGCCAGTGACTCTGGAAAAGTCCATTCGTGGGGTCTTCGGTGTTGAGGTGACAGAGGATGGTGGCTGATCTGGAGCTTTACTGATTTTGGACACTGAAGCAAAGAGTCCTAGAAGCAAAGTAGTAAAAAGTATAGAAAAATCGTATAGGAATACAATACAATACAATACAATAAAACATCTATGTCCATGGAACCAAAGTCTAGCAATGCAACACAACCACATACAAAAATATAGTCTAGTATACAATAAATATCTCCTCATAAAAAGTTTAGCACTCACCGTGTTTGGGGGGGCAGATAAAGTAGCGGATGCCTCCCACGCTGCCGTCATTTTTGCCATCTGGCTCATCCAGCTCCACACCCACCCACTGACCACTGGCAAATTCAGTTGTGCCACAGAACCGAAGTGTCCCGGCCTGTCAGAAAAGCACACAGAAATACAAGGTAAGGTGATTATTACTGCATGTTTCTATAGTGCTGCTATCCCAGTCTGTTATCACAGTACTTGGGTAGAAGGATATACAACGTAGCGCTCTGGTGCCATCTACTGGTCACAGCTCTCCTCCAGTCCATGCTTAGCTCCTTTGCTCTTCTAAAAGAAAATGTTACCCATCTGTAGACAGCTATTACGGGTTGTTGCCCCTCATCAATACATAGCAGGGTGCTAGCTACAGAACAGTCAATAGTTTTTCCTTATTGGAGAGTTTTTGCCCTGGCTTATTAATTCACCAGTCATGTTTTAAGACTCCTCTTGAAGGAGCCGAGCATATCCTTCTACCCAGGTACAGTAAGGCATAGAAAGTCTATGCAGCAGTAAACATACAATAATGTCTCCACACACCTTTTTGCACTCACCTTAAGGAAAAACAATACCCATTTTGTAGGTAATCTACACTTTTAGGCTGGGTTCACACTACGTATATTTCAGTCAGTATTGTGGTCCTCATATTGCAACCAAAAGCAGGAGTGGATTAAAAACACAGAAAGGCTATGCCCACACAATGTTGAAATTGAGTGGATGGCCGCCATATAACAGTAAATAACGGCCATTATTTCAATATAACAGCCGTTGTTTTAAGATAACAGCAAATATTTGCCATTAAATGGCGGCCATCTACTCAATTACAACATTGTGTGAACAGATCCTTTCTGTGTTTTTAATCCACTCCTGGTTTTGGTTGCAATATGAAATATACGTAGTGTGAACCCAGCCTTACACTGTGTAAATTGTAATATATATATATATATATATATATATATATATATATATATATTGTGGACATGTCACGGGAAAAGTGCTCGAGGGGGTGTACATCTCACCCAGGTTAATACGGAGTGTGAGATGGTAAGTCCAGGAGGCATCTGTGCTCAGCAGTGTTATGCTGCTGAGCTATTATTTATTATTGCCGGGCCTGGACTTACATGGAATGGCAGATAGGTCTTGGTAGTGGGATTTGCCATTCCCTCCCCCCGATCCAGGTCAGGTTTTGGGGTCAGGTGTCTCTGGCCCTAATCAAGCCTGACAGAGAAAAGCCCTGCAGAGGACCCTTGGTTTGCTCTCAGACAGGAGTGAACAGCCTGCATGGTGTGTTCGCTGGGAGCTGGGGCTTATGCAGACCCTGCAATATTACCTGCCAAGTGAAGTGCCAGAGAGGTAACCTGCTGTATTAGTAAACGCCCAGACGGGCAGGACTTTTTGTTTTGTTTATTCTCACTGCACGGTGTTGCTGTATTTATGTTGCTGGACCGTTTATGCTACAAATAAACACCAAAGCTGTTTTTAAGTCCAAGTTTGCTGCCTGAACTGTGTCCTAACACACCATTCCCCCGGGAAGATCCCTACAATTGGTGCTGCGGAGCGGGCACAACGGTTGCTAGGGGCAACGGTGTGCATCAACTTGGCTACAGCTGCTTATGTCCTGGGTGAAGGCTGCTGCTTCACTCCAAAAACAGACAAGCAACATGGAGGAGATGATGAAGCAGTTAATGCAAGTGAGTTTGCAACAACAACAGGCATTGGCCGCACAGCAACAGGCTCAGGCAGCCGCTAAACAGGATCAGGAGGCCGCTAACCTTCGCCATGAGCAGGCTAATCGGCAGCAACAACAGGCTCTGACCGACGCCAACCTTCGCCATGAGCAGGCTAATAGGCTGCAACAACAGGCTCTAACAGATGCTAACCTGCGCCATGAACAAGCGATGGCTCAACAACAGAGACTTATTGAGCACCTGATAGCAAAGCAAGAGGCGTTTGCAGGTGCTAATCCCCAGCTGGTGGCAGCAGCCGCGCCAGAGACTTTGTCTGTGAGAAGAGCCGTGCAGCGTGCGCTGCAAAAGATGACTGCTGATGACGATGTTGAGGCCTACTTAACTGTCTTTGAGCGGGTGGCTGAGCGAGAGAAGTTACCCTCCACTGAGTGGGCAGAAGTGATTGCGCCCTATTTAACAGGCGAACCTCAAAAGGCCTACTATGACCTCAGTGAGCAAGAAGTCAAGGACTATCCTCGGCTAAGAGCAGAGATACTCGCTCGACTAGGAGTTACTGCTGCTGTCCGTGCCCGGAGGGTCCGCAACTGGAGCTACAGTCTGGACAAGTCAGCGAGGTCCCAGATGTACGACCTGATCCATTTGGCAAGAAAGTGGTTGGAGCCAGACACCTCTACTCCTGCCCAGATCCTAGAGAGGGTCGTGATGGATCGCTACCTCCGTGCCCTTCCTGCTGATCTACAACGCTGGGTGGGACAAGGCGACCCTAGGAGTGCCGACGAACTCGTCAGCCTCGTGGAGTGGTTCCAGGCGACCGTGATGTTCCTGCAGCACCGTCACCTCCCCGGAGTGCCAGATCTGTGCCATCATCTGGTAAGAGACTTCCATCTATTGGGGGAGTGTGGAGGGGTGCTGATAGAGGGAAGAGCGCTCAGGAGGTAACTCAGGGGAAAAAGACTGGTGATGGTCCCCGGTGGCTAAGTGGCCCTAAAAAGGACTCCCTGCCAAGGAGACCAGGCCCTATCCAGTGCTGGAGATGCCATGAGACGGGACATGTGTCTGCCCATTGCCCTCTTACCGCTGAGCCCATGGAGTGTGACGCTAGCCGGCGTCAGTCGCTATTTGCGGAGCCGTCTTTTGTTGCAGTCACTGGACTAGAGACTGAACCACAAGTCTGCAACATTACTGTAAATGACTTTCCTGTTAAGGCGTTGCTGGACTCAGGAAGCCTTGTCACCCTGGTGCATGCCAGCCTGGTGGCTGGGGACTTTGTGCCAAAAAGACATATGAGTGTGGTGTGCATACATGGTGATACAAAGGTTTACCCTATAATACTGGCTAATGTCGGGACTGAACTAGGCACGGTACAATATGAAGTGGGTGTGGTTAAAAACCTTATGCATAATGTGATATTGGGGCGTGATTTTCCTTTGTTCTGGGCTCTATGGGGAAAACAACAATCCCCTGAAAGGAGTGAGGAGACCCCTAAGTCTATTGCATTACCCACGGTAAATGATAAAAATGTACAGGAGGAATATGATGCTTTTCCTTTGCAGGTCCTGGCTGGTGAGGAAGAGGCTCCTCCTACTGACCAGAATGTTCCAGACTTAGAGGTGTCTAGGGATAATTTTGGTACTGCACAATTACAGGACCCCACTCTCAAAAATGCGAGAGAGCAGGTCACTGTTATGAATGGGGTACCTCAGGAACCAGAAGCTGAGAAAAAATTTCCACATTTTTCTGTGACTAATGATCTCTACTATAGAGTCACTAAGATTAATGATGAGGTTGTGGAACAGCTTCTGGTGCCTAAGTCGTACCGGCGTCAGGTACTCGACATGGCCCATAATCATGTCCTTGGGGGCCACTTGGGGACAGATAAAACACAGGAGAGAGTCCTCCAGAGGTTTTATTGGCCTGCGATTTATGCTGACATAAAAAAATACTGTGAGTCGTGCCCCACATGTCAGCTTAGCGCTCCAGTGTCGCATTTTCGCAGTCCTTTGGTCCCACTCCCCATCATAGAGGTACCTTTTGACCGGATCGCAATGGACTTGGTGGGCCCCATTGTAAAGTCGGCTAGGGGACACCAGTACATTCTAGTTGTGTTGGACTACGCGACCCGCTATCCTGAGGCTGTACCCCTAAGAAACACTGCCTCTAAAACCATTGCACGAGAATTGTTTTATATGTTTTCCAGGGTGGGGATCCCCAAGGAAATCTTGACTGACCAAGGTACACCATTTATGTCAAAGGTGATGAAAGAGCTATGCAAACTGTTTAAAATCTCACACCTACGTACCTCTGTATATCACCCACAGACAGACGGGTTAGTGGAGAGGTTTAATAAAACCCTGAAACATATGTTAAAAAAAGTGGTGGAAAAGGATGGTCGTGATTGGGATCACTTACTACCTTATCTAATGTTTTCTATTAGGGAAGTACCCCAAGCGTCCACAGGGTTCTCTCCCTTCGAATTAGTCTATGGTCGTCACCCTAGGGGTTTGTTGGATATAGCGAAAGAGACATGGGAAAGTGAGTCCACCCCATACAAGAGTGTTATAGAGCATGTAGCACAAATGCAGGACCGTATAGCCACTGTAATGCCCCTAGTAAGGGAACACCTCCAGAGGGCGCAAGAGGGCCAAAGCAGAATTTACAATCGTTCTGCAAGAATCAGGACATTTAGCCCAGGTGACCGGGTACTCATTCTTGTTCCCACGGTAGAAAGCAAATTCTTAGCAAAGTGGCAGGGTCCCTATGAAATTGTAGAGAAGATCAGTGAGGTCAACTACAAGGTACACCAACCTGGTAGAAGGAAGCCTTTCCAAGTTTATCACATAAACTTGATCAAGCCCTGGAAAGACAGGGAATCCTTGGTGGCGACAAAGCCTGTTGGTCATCTGTCACCACCAATCCCTCCGGTCAGGATTGGTGACACCCTATCAGTATCCCAGAAGCAGGAAGCTAAGGAGTTCCTGCAGAGAAATAAAGACAAGTTTTCTGACCTACCAGGGCGTACGCATCTCATTAGTCATCATATTGAAACTGAGCCTAGAAGCAGAGTAAACCTTAAGCCCTATAGGATACCAGAAGCACGGAGGGAGGCGGTGTCATCCGAGGTAAAACGTATGCTTGACCTAGGAGTCATTGAGGTGTCCCAGAGCGAGTGGTCCAGCCCGATTGTGTTAATCCCAAAGCCCAATGGAACTTGGAGGTTCTGTAATGATTTTAGAAAGTTAAATGAGATCTCCAAGTTCGATGCCTACCCCATGCCCAGGGTAGATGAGTTGATAGAAAGGATGGGTAATGCCAGGTACATAACTACCCTCGATCTCACTAAGGGCTACTGGCAGATCCCACTCACTCCTAAGGCTAGAGAGAAGACTGCATTCTCCACCCCTGATGGGCTCTTCCAATACGTAGTGATGCCATTCGGGTTACATGGAGCCCCTGCCACTTTTCAGAGGTTGATGGACTTGATTCTGCGACCACATCGTGATTACTCCGCTGCCTACCTCGATGATGTGGTAATTTTTAGCCCGGATTGGGAAAGTCACCTCTGTAAGGTCCAGGCGGTGTTAGATGCCATAAGTGATGCGGGGTTAACCATCAATGCAGAGAAGTGTGCACTAGCCTTAGAGGAGGCCAAATACTTGGGCTACATTATTGGGAGGGGGTTAGTGAAACCACAACTAAATAAAATCGAGGCAATACAGAATTGGCCTCAACCCCTCACAAAGAAACAGGTCAGAGCTTTCCTGGGTATTACGGGCTATTACCGGAGGTTTGTGCCGAATTTTGCTTCAGTTGCAGCCCCACTAACTGACCTGACAAAGGGTGCGAAGTCCGCAATGGTGACATGGACTCCAGAGGCCGAGAAGGCTTTTCAAAGCCTTAAGTCTGCCCTGTGCCAACAGCCGGTGCTAGTTACCCCTGACTTTAGGCGAGAGTTTCTGGTCCAGACAGATGCCTCTAATACAGGGTTAGGTGCCGTCCTCTCACAGGTCGTGAATGGCGAGGAGCACCCGGTGATGTACTTGAGTAGGAAGCTATCCCCGGCCGAGAAAAACTACGCCATTGTGGAGCGAGAGTGTCTGGCAGTGAAGTGGGCCCTAGAGTCCCTGAGGTACTACTTGCTAGGCAGGAAATTCAGGTTAGTGACGGACCATGCCCCCCTAACATGGATGAAGCTAAACAAGGAGAAAAACGCAAGGGTGACTAGGTGGTTTTTGTCCCTACAAAACTTTAATTTTACTGTGGAACACCGGCCAGGGAAATTACAGGCAAATGCGGACGCCCTATCAAGGGTACACTGCCTGTGGGGACAATACGCTCAGCCCTCCGGTCTGAAAAAGAGGGGGGGGATATGTGGACATGTCACGGGAAAAGTGCTCGAGGGGGTGTACATCTCACCCAGGTTAATACGGAGTGTGAGATGGTAAGTCCAGGAGGCATCTGTGCTCAGCAGTGTTATGCTGCTGAGCTATTATTTATTATTGCCGGGCCTGGACTTACATGGAATGGTAGATAGGTTTTGGTAGTGGGATTTGCCATTCCCTCCCCCCGATCCAGGTCAGGTTTTGGGGTCAGGTGTCTCTGGCCCTAATCAAGCCTGACAGAGAAAAGCCCTGCAGAGGATCCTTGGTTTGCTCTCAGACAGGAGTGAACAGCCTGCATGGTGTGTTCGCTGGGAGCTGGGGCTTATGCACACCCTGCAATATTACCTGCCAAGTGAAGTGACAGAGAGGTAACCTGCTGTATTAGTAAGCGCCCAGACGGGCAGGACTTTTTGTTTTGTTTATTCTCACTGCACGGTATTGCTGTATTTATGTTGCTGGACCGTTTATGCTACAAATAAACACCAAAGCTGTTTTTAAGTCCAAGTTTGCTGCCTGAACTGTGTCCTAACACACCATTCCCCCGGGAAGATCCCTACTATATATATATATATATATATATATATATATATATATATATACAGTGGTAACTTGGTTTAAGAGCGTTTTGGTTTAAGAGCTCACGGTTTTTTAAAATTGTGACTTGGTTTAAGAGCATTGCTTTGGTTTAAGAGCTCCCTGTACTGAGTGGGAGCGCAAGTGGAAGAGGGTCATGGTCTGCATAGCTTGGTCTACAGCACTGTACTGTGACCCAGGTAGTCTGCCTCACCTTCCAAATCATAGCAGATCCACTTCAGGCTGGGGCTTGCATCAGGGGACAGGATGGTGGAGGTAATCTCTCCATAACTGTAACCCCTTTCTCCCCGGACAGAGAGTGCTGCATGTATGTGCCCACATCTGTCCTGCTCTTTTCTCCCTGCTCCCTGCAGTCTCTGTCCGCCCTTGTGTTTTCCATACTCTCCATTACTGTACAGTAACTTATAATATGACATATTCAGCTGTTTTTGAATGTTTTTTCATCTGTTTCACGTTATTCAGAATAATCATTATTTTTGTGCTACGGAACCAATTGTCTGCATTTTTATCATTTCCTACAGGAAAATTTGCTTTGGTTTAAGAGTGGATTTGGATTACAAGCACAGTCCCGGAACGAATTATGCTCGTAATCCAAGGCACCACTGTATATATATATATATATATATATATATATATATATATATATATATATATATTTATATCTACAACATAAAGGAAGATTGGGGTCAACTACTTTGTTAAAAAAAAAAGGTGTCTTAAAAAAAGTGTAAACCTTTGTACCTTTTCTGCGTCCACCAGTACCCGGTCACCTAGCCGCAGCCCCATTGATGACAGCATCAGGTTACCAGGGATGTTGTCATAGTTTGGCAGTGTGACCTTAGGCAGGTTGCATGTCAAGGGCACAGCGTCCAGAAGCAGCTGCTTCAGTTCCTTGGCAATCATGGCTGACTCTGCCTTGTCCAGTCCCATATCCATAGGGTCAGGGACCACATCACCTGGGACCTGGCCTTTACTGTTCTGTGAAGGAAAAAAGAAATACACAAATTTTAAGACCAGATTTCAGTAAGCAGAGGTCTGGAAAACAAAATAGTGCAGGAAAAAGGTACACAATCTATAAAATCCCTTTAAGGGTATAAACCCACACACCGTATAGGCAGCAGATATGCAACAAATACGCAGCAGATTTGTTGGTACAGATTTGATGCTGTGTTCAGTTATTTAGATGTAATCTGCTGCGAGTTTGTTGCGAGTTTGCTGCGAGTTTGCTCCGTATCGCAGCAGTAAATACGCTGCATATACGGTGTGTGGGTTTATACCCTAAATAAATATAATGCTGCTACTATAGAATATATGTGTGACAGTATGCTTATTGCTCTATCAATCATGAGCTTCCCATGTTAGGCCTTATGCCTATGGCAGAGTTGCCTCTGTGTAGGCTGTATGTAGGCACACGGCATAGGCACTTTGTATGCTGCCACAGTAACGGATTATAATAGGGGCGTTTCGGGCGGCAGCCCGGGGCCCTGAGCTCCTGGGGGGCCCATGCCCACCCAAAAAGACTTATACTTTCAGTGGTGTATTACCTCCTGGCTACAGTTCTGCCATGATTTTCAAAAAATCGCTGCTTTTTTACCGTAATTTTGAACAAATCAGGGCATCATGATATTATCTATCCTGTACTATGAACACCATGCTAGTGCTGCCATAGTTACAGTGGGGTGGAGGGGCCCAGGCTTGGTGAACAGCCCAGGGCCTATGGTAAAGTTAATCCGCCCCTGTGCTGCCATATGGTGCTGCATACAGTGCTACTCTTCCCACGGATGCTTCTACTGAAGAAATCCTTCGTAATACATCATCTCATGGTATCATGATAATTTTTAATACACAAACCAACATAAAAGACCAAGGTAGGTTTCTGAATGAAAGAGGAGGTATGCTAAGGTAGATTGGGTCCTCCTCGGAGGCTGTGGGTGCTATACTACATCTCCATAAAACTTGAGGGCATGACACCTAACCTCCAAGTACAGGAAATCCTTATGATAGAAATTGGATATGATCTCTTCAGATTTGTAGTACAAGATGACGCTAAGTAGATGAGACACTACTCACCCTTACAGAGGGGTTGGCTCCGTGCTCCAGGAGACACTTTACGGCCCCAAGACACAGATTAGAGGCCGCAATGTGCAGAGCGGTTCCATGGTTGAAATCGCTGCAGGTGGAATTGAGCACTAGAAGAGGAGAAGAGAGGTGTAAGATATTGTCACCCATCAGCAATGGGCATAGCTATACAGGGATTTTCTCTATAATTTTTATTCTCACCTTTCGGCTTTGATGATTTCAGTAAAATACGTAACAGTTCTGGGACATCAAAATAGGCGGCATAGTGCAAGGCGTTCATGTTAGTCCAGCGGCTGCGCAGGGTCACGTCTGCTCCCAGCTGGAGAAGCTGATTGGTCAGTCGTACGGCGGCTGCAGGGTCTCCTGAATGAGTGAACACATGGGGTATCAAAGGTGCTGCTCCTGCAGACATATGTTACCCTTATAGAACACCAGGGCTGAGGTGCCTCTGCTTCCTCTTAACCCCCTATAGTATAGGTGTCAAACTGCAGCCCTCAAGATGTTGCAAAACTACAGTTCCCATCATGCCTGGACAGCTAATGTTTTGATTGATGAGGGATGATGGGAGTGGTAGTTTTGCCATACCTGAAGGCCTGCGAGTTTGACCCCCCTGTCGCTTGTCCTATAGCTATGCACTTGCAGCTATATTGGTCATGACAGGCCCAAAGTGTTGCATACATTTGAACTGCTCATACATGCCGTCGTAAAATACATCAAAATGCAGATATTTAATACCTACCTACACCGTGCGCTCCAGCTTTACACGCATAGTGCAGTAACGTCATGTCTGTTAGTCCATCCCTGTCATTCACATGGCAGCCCCTCTTCAAGATCTGCCAGGGGAAATAAAAAGTTTGTAAGACTCTAATATAAAGTGTGACAACGTAATAGAAGCTAAAGTCAGTATCTGAAACCTCACAATATTGCTTGTGGTATCAGGTTCATTGGGTGACTGAAATGCTGGGATAGTATCAGGCTCCATGATTGCATGGAAGTGTAAATACAACCTAATATACTCTGTATCATATAGACACTAGAGAGGAGCGAACCGGGTTTTGGTTCGAGTTGATCCGAACCCGAACGATCAGTATTTGATCAGCAGGGGCTGCAGAACTTGTATAAAGCTCTAAGGTTGTCTGGAAAACATGGATACAGCCAATGACTATATCCATGTTTTCCACATAGCCTTAGGGCTTTATCCAAGTTCAGCAGCCACCGCTAATCAAATGCCGAAAGTTCGGGTTCGGATCGACTCGAGCATGCTCCAGGTTCGCTCATCTCTAGTCCAAACCCAACATCCAATCCAAACATTTGATTAGCAGTGGCTGCTGAAGTTGGATGCAGCCCTAAGACACCCATGACCTTGCCTAGCAGCCCATGTTCCTTAGTTTTGCAATCACATCTAAGCCTCTGTTCATCTAAACAATAGTATATCTTTTGTGTATAAACCAATTGTGCTGCCCTATGTGTCTCCATGGTTACAGACTACAAACAGACCATACAGCCTGTGAAGTCTTTTCAGCAATTCTCCAGGGCCTCTTCTCCTTCCCTGACAAACAGGGGAGAAAAAGCTACATCTATTGGCTGTGAACAGAGGGTCTCTAGGTAGAGATCTGGCTGTAAGGAGGAGGATGTGTGTCCACCAGCACTCAAACATTAGGTGGACATATACGTTCCTATACAATTTGAAAAAAAAGTTGCGTCATATTATGTAGGTTTAGTCTAAAAGGGTAACGTTCATATTTTAGCATTTCTGAAGTAAATATGATATACAATAGTAGGATGAAGAGAGAGAGCAAAAAAAAAAAAAAGTATTCCTCCACGCTGACTGGGTGATATGCAACTTATTTTATTAATCCATAGGGTAACATGTTTCCGGACAGATGGTCCCTTTGTCAAATCAAACAAATAATAGTAGGACGACCCTTTTAATAAAGACAATTAGCAAAATTTCAAAAATTTCATTTTTAATTTGAGGCATTAGTTATGCGTGATAAGGTGTACTCTATAATTATTTCTAACCGATCAAGAACTTACCTCACTGCCAATGACGTCTATCTTGTGCTGGACCTGTGGCACCCATTGCCGGATGATGGCGAAGAGTTCAGGAATACTAGTCTGGGGGTCAAACAAGATTTCCTGGCATGCTGGGTCATTGGGGTCGAAGAATGTGAAAGCTGTGGTAGAAAATGAAGAAAGGAAAGAATATTACCCCTTTACCACTATGAAACTAGTTATTAGTGTTTAATATAGGATCAATAGTGATTACCATAATCTTTAGGAAGTGGAGCCGGAGCTGAGGGGTGAACCACTGGTCTTTTCCGCTTCTCTAGGATAGGACTCTGGAAGTCAATGGGACGTTGGTTCTCCTCTGCCGCACAGTCTAGAGGGTCCTCCCTGGTCATAATTCTGTGTTAACCAATAGGATTAAAATGGAAGATCATTACACGTGAAACCCAGAGTTGACTCCATGAAGACTTTAGTAAGGCAAGTGCATTGTGATATAAGCCACTATCATGGCACGGCTGGTGAACCCATGGAGTGACTGTATTCTTGATAATGAGAGTTAATGAAAGTGAATGGGGTCTATAGTCTATGGAGTATGAACCACCTCAAACCAATGCGCAGACCATGGCATCCATCTTCATGTGCAGTGGCCTGTAAAATAGAATGGGTCGGATACTATTCACAATTGTGAACAGTATATATGTTGTCATTAGTGTTGACATCCTATTACAGTTATGGGGTTCCTGTGTCACTGTCAAGGGGGATGTTCTATGGTTGTTAATGGCAATGGGGTTCTGTTGCTGCCACTCTAATGGTTACCGTTATGGGATTCCAGACACTATCACTATTATTGGCGTCCTGCAACTGCCACTCTTAATGGAGATCCTGTGACGGTCACTGTTATAGGAATTCCCGTGGCCGTCATTATTATTGTCATCCAATGACTGTCATTGTTATGGAGGATTCTAAGACGATTACTGTTAATAGGGTTTCTATGGCTGCCACTGTTATGGGGTCACAGTTAATGGGATTCCCATGACTGTCATTGGACCCCTGTGATGGTGGCTGTTATGGGGGTTTATGTAGCTATCACTGTTATGGGTGTTTTACATAATTCCCAAATATTTGTGAAAGGTGCAGGGTCACCCACGTGTCTCCCTCTAGGAATTTATTGACCAAAATATTGCAAAATTGCTAACAAAATCTATTCCTAGAATTTATTCCTATTCCTAGAAAGTCATTGAGCAAAATACTGCAAAACTGCTCACAAAATCAATTCCTTATGGCTCCTGTAGCCCTGAAATGTGGCTATATAATATAAAAGACTAAAAAATGTTTTTTTTTTCTGTCAGAATTACACCAAGAATTCTTAAAAAAAGAATGTTGTTTTACATATAAACATAATTTAAACAATAGGTCATTTTCTGATGAGACATTCTCTTTAAGGGCTCCATGACTACATAGCGTCATCTGTGATTTGAATAACATTTGCAGTGTTTCTTAATGGAAAAGAAAGTTGCAAGTGACCTTGTAAAAAATGGCTAAAAATCAGACTTGGTCCATAGGGAAATGCTAAAGTTGCCTATGAGTCATGGAAATGCTGCAGGTTCCCTGGGAATTGTGGTCTGCTTTGTATCACCGTGAAGGTCTAGCCTTAATATAACTAGACTGTGGCTACGGGAAGGCAAATGTTACACGCGTCTCTGCATAACATTGCTTATTTATATGAAACCTGCCCATCAAAGGAATGTGAGAAAAGCATTGCTACTGTATGCTATATATATATATATATATATATATATATATATATATATATATATATATATACATATATAATAGGTATAGTTCTCAATGGAGACAAATTTGGAGACAAGAAATTTTTCCTTATTCTATATGTTGAAGCTATGTTGGACGGCCATATTAAAGAGACATACTTCCTCTATTGTCTTTATAAATAGGGAAGTGAAATATTATAGATTATTACAGTCTACGGGAAGTGATAAAGTACAGATAGGAGAGCTGTAACCAGAAATTCACCCGTATGTTTATAATTTTGCTATCCTGCTTTATCTAGACTCCTAGTGGTGCTCAGCCATCCTCTAGTGATGATGAGATGACTATGCTCATTCTACCCCAGTCTGTGCAGCAAAGCTCACAAGTGAGCCGCAGGAAATATTATCTTGTACCACAGATTTTAGAGATAAAAATTTATTTTTTATGATTGCAGCAACATGTCCATGTCGTTTTCTGATGTTCTCTTTTGGATAGAGCGGATTAGTTTGACATAGTGGGAGTTAATAAGGCACTTCATGGATTAGTCATATATGAGTCATTGCTACTAGAGATAAATGCAACTTGAGCATTCGTGGGTCCGTGGGAACCCGAGTGTGTAACATATGATTACCGGTGGCTAAAGAAGTTGGATGCAGCCCTAGGGAGTTGTGGAAATGTGGATAAAGCCTATGGACCATGGCTGTATTCATGTTTTCCAGACAGCCTTAAAGAGGTACTCCAGCATGGGGGCATTTTTGCGCTGGGATCGGGGACGAGATGGCCGAGGGAAAAGACGTCCACTCACCTCCCCGGTTCCAGCGGCGGGTCCCGCATCGCGGCGCTTCCGGGTGTCTTACGCGGGCCCGAGACGTGACGTTGGAACCGGGGAGGTGAGCGGACGGCTTTTCCCTCGGCCACCTCGTCCCCGGGTCCCAGCGCAAAAGTACCCCCACACTGGAGTACCCCTTTAAGGCTGCACCCAACTTCTTTGGCCATCGGTAATGAAATGCTGCACGGTCAGGTTCGGACAGACAGTGCATACCTAAGGTTACTCATCTCTAATTCCTTCCTCTGTAGTATAACATGCAGTGGGACTGCAGACTATTTTTTCTCACAGATTCCTTGAAGAATTCTATAGGTACAGTATTATGGTTGGATCCATACCACAGTATTTTGGACCATATGCAATATCATACTTGGTAACATTTTAAGCCAGGACTTATTGTATATACTCCCCTGTCATACAAACAATAAAAAAACCGCTGTAGAGTTTTTTTTTTTAAATGAGGTTCTTAGCAAACCATTTGTCAAAGCTCACCTTGTTAAAGCTCAGAAAGAGATGGTTCCTATACTAACACTGGCCTCTGTTGGGCTAACGTTAAGCCTACAACTGGGCATGAGGGATCCAACAAATTTCTGTGCAGGCCAACAAGAGGTAGCCAGCCCCCCCCCAACATATAACACAAAAGAACGGCCAGCACTCCAATAGCACTTTGTTTTAAACAGTTGGATCCTTCATACCCAGTTGTAGGCTTAATGTAAGCCCAAAGGAGGCCAGTGTAGGTCTTTCTGAGGTTCACCTTAAGGGTATAAACCCACACACCGTATATGCAGCGTATTTACTGCTGCGATACGCAGCAAACTCGCAGCAAACTCGCAGCAAAATCGCAGCAGATTAGATCTAAATAACTGAACACAGCATCAAATCTGTACCAACAAATCTGCTGCGTATTTGTTGCATATCTGCTGCATATACGGTGTGTGGGTTTATACCCTAAAGGAGAATTCCGGCGGGGGGGGGGGGGGTCATTTTGGGTAGGGGGTGGGGGGAACATAATAAAGAGAATATAGTTACCTGTCCTGGTGCCCGCACAGCACCACATCCTGCCCCTGATCCCCTGCCAACAGTCTTCATACCTCCCCTTCTGCTACTGCTCCCTCATTACTCTGCTGAAGGATTTCCGCTCAGCCAGATAGTGACTAGGGTGGGACACCACTGCCGTGGCTGATTGGCAGGCTAAATCCCACACTTTTAAGATTTTCCAGGCGATTCATGACGTACCCTGAAGCCAGGAGAGAATGACATCCAGCGGGGTACAGGAGCCTCGTAATGTGGTGCAGCGCGCACGCAAGGTCCAGCACGCGCAAGGTCCTTTCTTTATTATGTTTCCCTCACCCCCTGCTGGTACGGTAAGTTTGATTTTAGCCAGACTTCTCCTTTAACATAGTGGGATGGTATACTCTATTTAATCAAATGGTTTGCTAAGAACCTCTTTCAGTTTTTCATTTCAGTTTTTTTTTCTGTATATTAGCCACAACAACGTGCACCTGCATAGCGTGAACAGTTTTATTGGTGTACTGGCCATTTTTTTAACTTTTCATTATGTTATAGAGACATGTCAAAAGTTTTGCGCGGTCAGGGTCTGGGTGAGTATGATCGTCCATCCCTTAAACGTTTTTTTCTTTTTTCTTTTTATATTATTTTTATTTTATTTTCCATAAAAAGACAATACAAATAGTTCTCCTCGCAGGGAATACAAATACCTACTAATCCAAAGTACTATAAATCCCCCCTCCCCCCCTTCCATCCCTTAAACTTACACTCAGTGGCATAACTAGAAATGGTGGGCCCCATAGCAAACTTGTGATTGGGCCCCCTCCCTCCCGACCACTTAGCTGTAAAGTGTGGTCATAACTGCAGTGCTTTCAGTTAAAGGGACATTTGCAGTTCCTGGGAGGTCTGCTCGGCCAACTCGTGCTGCAAATGATGACAGTTCAGGAGGCCCAGTGTATTGTGGGAGAAGACCACGGGGGCCCCTGATGAAGTAGGCCCCATAGCAGCTGCTATGGCTGCTACATTGATAGTTACGCCCCAGCTTACACAGAGTTTGTCTCGGTGGCATGGCACAAAGAAGGTACTTAACGCACACTTCTCCTGACTCCCTATAGCAATCAGTCAGGATCTGACACCCAGACACAGACTGTTTAAAACTTTTGATGTCTCTACAAAATCACAAGTTTTATTTTTCCTAAAATGTCCTTTTAAATAGCCCAAATAGTGAAATTTGGGCCAACAATAGAAATGCCTCAACATTTCCATGAATATTATTAAAAAGTCCACTTCTGACCGTGTTTGCTTAAACTCTGCCCCTCTAGTGGTCAGGGATTGTCCTATCAAAATTGTGACTTTGGGCATGCATGGAGTCTGTGAAAGATTCCTGTACTAAAAGTGTGAAGAAGTCTATAGAGCAGACAATTGTCCTTAGTGCAAGCAAGAATCATTGCAATAAGGCACTCTGTGGTCTAGTAACATGATCGTAACAGACTCGGGAACCAGTAATGCAGTCTCAGCAGAGATCAGTGTCTAATAACAAAGTCTATGATACAGTCACATAGCCGAGATCAATGTCTTCTTCATGGTATAGTGTCACGGCCGCGGCGGCTTCCCGTGTTCCGGGCCGCCACCGCGACCTCCTCCTGCCCCATGCAGCCGCCGGGGTCCTTGTGCAGGGACCCGGCGCTGCTGCTAGTTCGACCCCTGGGGGCGCCTCACCTCTCCTCCGCTCCTGTCTCTCACTGTGCCGGCCGGCGCGCGCGTCCCCGCCTCCTAGGGCGCGCGCGCGCCGGCTGTTTCAGATTTAAAGGGGCAGTGCGCTCCTAATTGGTTAGTTGCACCAATCACTCCCTATATATTCCAGCCCTGCCCCACTACAGGTGTTGGAGCCTCTATATGCTTCCCATAGCGTTTGGCCCAGCTCCCTGTTGTCCTTGACCTTAGTCCTTGTCCCTTGTTCCTGTCTTCAGTCCTGGTCCCTAGTCCTTGCCCGCTGCCTTCCCATTGTTCCTGAGTCCTGTCACCACCTGCAAGCACGTATACTATCCTCAGCCTCAGACTGCTCCTACCAGGCCTCGCCTGCCGTCACTAGCAACCAAGCCAGGGGTAGCGACCTGGGGGTCGCCTGCCGCAGCAAGTCCATCCCACCTTGCGGCGGGCTCTGGTGAAAACCAACGGCCCCTTAGACTCCGCTCCCTGGTGAGGTTAGTGCCATCGCTGGTGACGGTCCAGTGGATCCACTACTCCAGGCGTTACATATAGTATACAGCAGGTGCAAAAGAGTCTTAGTCTTACAACCACTGGAGAGCCATAGGTTACAGAGGAGTGCTCGGCTTTCTGTAGTAAGGCATTCTGAGCTCCATTTATATAATACAAGGACAGGGAACCTGTGGCCCTCCAGCTGTTGCAAAACTACAATTGCCATCATGCCTGGACAGCTAACCCTTTGTGGTTTTGCAGCAGCTTAGGAGCCACAGGTTCATAGGAACATAGACTATATAGAACTGGCACCCTGAATTTACATATGGTCACATAATCTAGCATGGATATGAAATGCAATAAAATACCAAACACAACTTATGGACAGGTGTGATGTTGTTCCTGAATAACAGCCATTTCCTTTAATCCTGGACAATCCCCGTTAATGTATGTTATAGGACGGCCTCATAAAATTCCATTGTTGATGTTGTTGTAGAATTTCCGGATCAAAGTTCACTTTTTTTGTTTACCTTTATATAATAGAATTTTTATAATTCTGGAACCACCACTAGGGGGCGGTAAATACACGGAGTATTTAAAAGGAAACTATGAGCAAGTTAGAAGCAGTTTACCTGCTATATTACCAGTTTGATGGGGCATTGCCCCCCAGTGCACTAATCCACCCTGGCTGGTCTCTCCCTTGTAATGGACTGGCACGTTTTGGTGCACTCGGCATGGTAGTCCCGTCCCCAGTGCACCACAACGCCTCATTAACATAAGAAATAAGCTGGTAATATCTGAGAAATGGCACAGAGGATTAAAGTGAAAAAAATAAATAAATTACCTTCATTCTCAGCGCCCTGTGTGCTATAGGGACATATCAGCAGGTTATATACGTCCCTTTAATTCAGTGTCAGTCGCATCAGTCTGTATACAGGAAGTTACTTTTAGTAGCCACTATAAATGTGTAGCGTCAAGCAAGGACGGCAAATCAGTGCTGCCCCCTCACACCAACAGGCTCCATGGAAATTGTGTGCACTGGTAGGTACACCATTTACAATAATGATGCTTACTGTAGTAAGGTACAATATGCTTCACCCAAGACATTATCATTATTATAGGGACCTCGATATAATCTCACTGTAAGGTGTTTGGCTATAGTAATTCACTCTAACCTACTGATATAACCCCACTAAAAGGTGTAGGACTACAGCAGTGTTCTAGTCTATCGATATAATACTACGGTAGTCTATTGATATACTCCCAGTGCAAGACATATGGCTGTACAAATTCACTCTAAACTATTGATATAATCCCACTGCAAGGTGTATGACTAAAGTAAGGCACTCTAGCCTTCTGATATAATCCCTGACTGCAAAGTGTACACCCACTGTAAGGGCCGTATTACACGGGACGATTATCGTTTGAAAAATTGTAAGATCGTTCGGATTTAAACGATAATCGTTCAGTGTAATAACAGACAACGATTAAACGACCAACGAGAAATCGTTGGTCATTTGATAGAATTCGGACCTATTTTTATCGTTTGATCGTTTGCAAATCGTTCGGTGTAATAAGATGTCATAGCTGAAACGTACGCAATAGCGTACGCAAAACGACCGCAGGAACGATCATAAGTAACGATCATCGTTCTGTGTAATTGGGCGAACGATTTCGGGTCGTTTGCCATAGAGGTCGTTTGAGATTGTTTATCGTTAATCGTTAGTCTTGGTGTAATTATACCCTAAGGCACTCTATGGTCCTATCATATAATTTCACTACAAGGTGTATGACTACAATAGGGCACTCTATGGTCCTATCATATAATTCCACTACAAGGTGTATGACTACAATAGGGCACTCTATGGTCCTATCATATAATTCCACTACAAGGTGTATGACTACAATAAGGCACTCTATGGTCCTATCATATAATTTCACTACAAGGTGTATGACTACAATAAGGCACTCTATGGTCCTATCATATAATTTCACTACAAGGTGTATGACTACAATAAGGCACTCTATGGTCCTATCATATAATTTCACTACAAGGTGTATGACTACAATAAGGCACTCTATGGTCCTATCATATAATTTCACTACAAGGTGTATGACTACAATAGGGCACTCTGTCATCCTATCATATCATTTGAGGCCTGACCAATATCATTGTAATAAAGCACTCTATGGTCCTATCATATAAACTAAGGCCTGACCAGTATTATTATAATAAGGCACTCTATGGTCCTATCATATAATTCCACTACAAGGTGTATGACTACAATAAGGCACTCTATGGTCCTATCATATAAACTAAGGCCTGACCAGTATTATTATAATAAGGCACTCTATGGTCCTATCATATAAACTAAGGCCTGACCAGTATTATTATAATAAGGCACTCTGTGGTTTATTGATCTTACCCCTGTACAATGTCCAGTATAGGTAGAGTAATGTACTATGCAGTTGTTACCCAGCCGTATAATATGGGTACATGGCATTACATCTAATATAACTATGGTCCAGGAGCAGCAATATAACTACGATAGGGCAAATACAATATCTGTACAAGAAGTATTATCTTTATTATCTTGGCCCTCCAGCTGTCGCAAAACTACAATTCCCATCATGCCTGAACAGCCAAAGCTTTAACAATGGAAATTGTTGTTTTGCAACAGCTGGAGTCCACAGGTTGCTCATCCCTGTTCTAGCTGGTAACATAGCACGACCAGATCAGGCAGGTTAAGACAAGGGTCAAGGAAGAAAAGCATTGTCATATATTACCAGTTGCAAATCAGTTTCATTGGATGCAGAATCCCAGTACAGACCATTATCATACAATATAATTGCAGCCTCTATGGGGACTATCTATACTATCCCAGTGCGGACAGTTATCAGGACTATAACACACTGAATGCACCATGTACACAATACTATTATAGACCAGGCCTTGCGTGATCGTACAGTTAAGATGATCCCTCTAATAAACAGCTAGGATTTACAATGCTGCAGCTATATACACAATGAATGTCCACAGGACGCTGATTGTATCACATACACAATGCCCCAGTCTATAGTCAGGGGGAGGTGGGACAGAGCCAGGCTGGCAGCCAGGGCCCGTCACAGCCTGTTCTCAGGATGCTAGATTATTCCAGGGGAAGGCTGTGTCTGAAAATGTCCGCGGGCACCAAGCCAGGGCCCATGAGGGAGGGCAGGGATGTAGACCGGGCATAGCAGTCACAAAGAGAAAAGCATCGGAAGGCTGCATCATGGAGAATGAATGAATCACATATAAGAGGCTACCCTACACAATGGACCAGGGAAGAAGCAATATGGGACAGCTTGTGCAGCCTGTGACGAAGGATCAGAAAGATGGAGACACCGAAGAAAGAGAATTTTTGAAGAGGCGAGAGCCACTTAGAGACCAAAAGGGGTATTGTCACCGAAAACCCACAGGACAAGGGAGTAGGGGATGGAGACAGGAACTGAGCATAAAGAGGAAGGAACATGGTACATATGGTCATGGAGGGGGCATGGTACATAGGGTCATGGGGGGGCATGGTACATAGGGTCATGGAGGGGGCATGGTACATATGATCATGGAGGGGGCATGGTACATATGATCATGGAGGGGGCATGGTACATAGGGTCATGGAGGGGGCATGGTACATAGGGTCATGGAGGGGGCATGGTACATATGGTCATGGAGGGGGCATGGTACATAGGGTCATGGAGGGGACATGGTACATAGGGTAGTGGAGGGGGCATGGTACATATGGTAATGGAGGGGGCATGGTACATATGGTCATGAAGGGGGCATGGTACATATGGTCATGGAGGGGGCATGGTACATATGGTCATGGAGGGGGCATGGTACATATGGTCATGGAGGGGGCATGGTACATATGGTCATGGAGGGGGCATGGTACATATGGTCATGGAGGGGGCATGGTACATATGATCATGGAGGGAGCATGGTACATATGGTCATGGAGGGGGCATGGTACATATGGTCATGTAGGGGGCATGGTACATAGGGTCGGTACATCAACCATGGGGAAGAGCACAGGGTAAGAAAATGAAGGAGAGGCAAACAGAAAAAGTGAGCAAAGACAAAGATAGAGGGATGAAAGAAAAGAGGAGAGACAGAAGGAGAGAAGGAGGAATGATGGGTGTTCTGTAGATGGCTGGAGGGGGAGGGATGTATGGGAAGTAATTTGGAAAGTACTTGTTAATAAATCATGGTCACCGGTGCTGGCTATTGACCACACAACAATGTATCACTGATCCATAGATCTGTCACTACCTCCCATCACGTGTTACCCTCATATACTGCCTATTTTCTGCCTTACACTACATGTACAGTGTATATATTACCCCTCCGTATACCACTGTGTGCATTTGACTTGGTATAAGTTTCCTTTAGCATGTATTGGGATATTATGTTTTTCTCACCACAATGCATCCCTCAAGGTGAGATTTTTATACCTATCTCCAGACTGTATTCTAAATATACAGCTACAGTATATGCAGATATATACACTCCTCTATCTTTCTGTATATGCCAGGAAACTGTATATGAATATGGTGTCTTATCTCTTATACAATGTATGTCTGAGTATGAATCCATAGGGGAGACAGATAAACAGACGTGAGAAAGATGGAAATATATGAAGACAGACAGATATGAGAGACTTAAAGATATAGGATAGAAGATTGATAGGTATGAGATAGATAGATAGATTTACAATAGAATATAAAAACATACACGAAGAGAAGATAGATAGATAGATAGATAGATAGATAGATAGATAGATAGATAGAGAGAGATAGATAGATAGATAGATAGATAGATAGATAGATAGATAGATAGATAGAGAGAGAGATAGATAGATAGATAGATAGAGAAAATATAGATATATACAGATAAACAGACATATAGGTAATACAAAAATAGATATTTAAAAGAGAGATACAAACATAGATATAGAAGAGCGACAGATTTAAAAAAAGATTTAAAAATGGAAATAGAAAAATAAATATTAGATGGATAGATAGATCGATATTAGATATATATAGAAAAGAGATCACAGACATATAAATAGATGGATATAGAAAATATATAATAGATTTAAGATAGATAGAGAGATAGATAGATAGACAGATGGAAAGATAAAATAGATTATAGATATATAGAAGATAGATAGACAGATAAAATAGATGATATATAGAAGATAGATAGATAGGAGATAGATAGAAGATAGATAGATAGATAGATAGATAGATAGATAGATAGATAGATAGATAGATAGATAGATAGATAGATGAAGTATAAATGGTACATTGTATCCAGGATGGCCTCCATAGCTCCAGCAGGGATCCCACTCACCAGGCCTTGCTGAGGCAGGGGCTGCTGTCCTTGGTCCTGATGCACCTCCTGCTTAGTCCTGATGGTCACTGCTGGGTCAGGTGTCCTGTGGTCCTGATGCTGGATGGCGGATGGTCTGGATCAGCGCTGGGATCAGTGTCCTGATGCTGCTGCCCCTGTGATGTTTTTTTCTTTCATTCCTGCGTCACTGGGATGCTGGGGAGCTGTGCAGATAATGAGAGGGAGGAGAGAAGGGAGGGGGAGACACCAGAGCCCAGCAGGGAGGAGGAGGGAGGCGCAGCTTCTACAGAAAACACAGACAGGCACAGTGGACAACTAGGAAACAGCAAGCAATGGAGGCAGTGACATAAAGAAATGGGAACACACAATGCATTCCTATGAGAAGAGAGAGTAAGCCATAATGGAAAAATGGATGAATACAGCAGAGAATTACATAGAGAGGGAGCGATTAATAATAATAGGGACATGTACAAGGGGTAAAATAACACATCAGGTACATGTACAGTACTATAGGGACAAAAGTGTAGGGCCCACCCCTTTATCATTGAATTCATTCATAGCACAGGTGTATATAATCCAGCCCCTCCGGCCGTTACAAAGATTTGTGAAAGAATGGGCCCATCTATAAAGCTCATTGCTATAAAGGTATATGCACACAGAGTAAATGTGGCGGACAACTCCACAGGGATTTCCCCCCCACCCCCGCTACCACTTGAAGTTCCACCCGTCACATAGACTCCATTCTATGCTCGGGCGGATTCTGCCATCTGCCCAAAGAACTGACATGTCAATTCTTTGGGCGGACAACGGAATCCGCCTGACCATAGAATGGAGTCTATGGTACGGGCGGAGAGAGAAGAGGGAGCGCGCCAGACGAGCGGCGGAAGTTATCCGCCACATTTACTCAATGTGCATAGACCCTAACAGGGAGACACTGCAGCAACAATCCAGTTTCTGAAATGTCTTCCCTCTAATGGTGTGCTTAGATCAGATTTTTGAAGCCAAAGCCAGGAACAGACTATAAACAGAGAACAGGTCATAAAGGAAAGACTGAGATTTCTTCTCTTCTCAAATCCATTCCTGGCTTTGGCTTCCAAAATCTGTCAGATAAATCTCTATGTGTAAACACTCCATTAGGGTGCGTGCACACTACGGAATTGCCGCGTATAACCCGCGGCGTATTCCGTCGCTCGTCTCCGCACGCGGCGGCGCGCATTTCCGCCCGTGCCATAGACACTGTTCTGTGCACGGGCGGATTCCGCGTTCCGTCGAAAGAAATGACGAGCAACGGAATACGCCGCGGGTTATACGCGACAATTCCGTAGTGTGTACGCAGCCTTAGATCTTCCACCAAGAGCTGTGAGTGGTGTTACAGACAAGTGGAAGTGTTTAGTATCCACAGTACCAGGTAGTGGGACCATGTAAAAGGACAGAATGGAGGTCAGTAAGTGCTGAAGCACAAAGTTTTTTCTTTCAAATAAACTGGTGCCAGAAAGTGCAAGAGATTTGTAATTTACTTCTATTAAAAAATCTCAAGTCTTCCAGTACTTATAAGCTGCTGTATGTCCTGCAGGAAGTGGTGTATTTTTCCCAGTCTGGAGGGCAGGAGAGGTTTTCTATGGAGATTAGCTCCTGCTCTGGACAGTTCCTGAAATGGAGAGTAGTGGCAGCAGAGAGCACTTCCTGCAGGATATACAGCAGCTGATAAGTACTGGAAGACTTAAAAAATTTTAATTAGAAGTAAATTACAAATCTCTGGCACTAGTTGATTTGAAAGAAAATTTTTATCAGTGAACTACTCCTTTAAAACTGGGTGCCACTAGAAGCTTCATGGCACGAGTTTCCATGGCTGAGCAGCTGCATGCAAACTTTACATCACAAAAAACATTGCCAAGTGTCATATGAAGTGAAGTAAAGAAACCACTGGATTCTGGAGCAGCAGAAATGGGATGAATTAGAATAGTGAGTGTGATCCCTTTCATCCAACATCAGGGCCTGACACCACAAATGCTGCTATGGAAAATTGGGCCAAAATTTACACGGACACCTCCAAAATGTTGTAGAAAGTCTTCAATGAACGGTAAAAGCCATTATCATTGCAAAGGGAGACCCATATTACTGTCCATGGATGTAGCACCACACAAGGCGTAAATGATATACCAATATACAGTGACCAAATAGACTATATGAATGACAGGTGGTATTTTTACCAGGCATGTTCTGACCAGTAGTGGCGGTCATAGATATTAGTTTTTTAAAAGCAAATTCCATTGATTTAAAGTGAATCCGTCGGCTAAAAATGCCGAATGTGGTTAGTTTATTCATGCACCATATTCCTGGCAACGAAAGGTCTTTTTCTATAGGCCGATTACTGGGTTCTCAAAAATTCTTGCTTCCTATACTCAGCGCATATGAAAGGATCAGCGACTAGGCGAACAGGAAAATGTTGGCCAATCGCATCTTTGGACGGCCATTAAAATCATTGTTATTGGCCACCTATTGTAATCAGGGAATGTACAGCTGGGAACGTGAACGGTCCAACAACCAAGATCAGCGCCCTTCTATGCATTCCTATTGGTCCATGTTGTGCCGTCTTAAAGGGGTTATACAGCGAAAATCTTTTTCTTTTAGATCAACTGATATCAGAAAGTTATATAGATTTGTAATTTACTTCTATTAAAAAATCTCAAGTCTTCCCATACTCATCAGCTGGAAATGTTCCCGCAGGAAATGTTTTATTGTCAGTCTGACACAGTGCTCTCTGCTGACATCTCTGGCCGAAACAAGAACTCTGTCCCGGTTTTCTATAAATCCCCATAGAAAACCTCTACAGCTCCGGACAGTTCCTGTCTCGGCCAGAGATGTCAGCAAAGAGCACTGTGTCAGATTAAAAATAAAACATTTCCTGCAGGACATACAGCAGCTGATAAGTATGGGAAGACTTGAGATTTTTTAATAGAAGTAAATTACAAATCTATATAACTTTCTGACACCAGTTGATTTAAAAGAAAAAGATTTTCGCTGGATAACCCCTGTGTTCTACAAATAAAGCAGGCTTCAGCTCCAGTTTTAGTAAAATTTGTTATTGGGTCATATTTAAATAAAGGAAATACAAGGAAGTCTATAGAAGCACGCAACCATGACGGTCTTAAAGGGAACCTGTCATCATTTTTATGCCTATAACACAGCAACCCTTAGGTCTGCTGAAAGCAAGTATCCAGCCAGAAGCGTAAGGATAGGAGGCAATCACATCTAGAGCCTCCAGGGGCTGAATAGCCACACTGCTGCACATGGAAATACCACTATTTCTTTTCTGTACTACAACACCAGCAGTGTTTGTTTTCTTTGTACTGTGTGCATTATACCTGTACTGTGACATTACTGTGTGTATGATCCCTGTGCTGTGACATCACTCTTACTGTATGCATTATACACCTGTACTGACATTACTGTGTGCCTGTACTGTGAAATTAATGCAATATCACTATACCTGTAGTGTGACATTACTGTGTGCATGTGCACTATACCTGTAGTGTGACATTACTGTGTGCATGTGCACTATACCTGTAGTGTGACATTACTGTGTGCATGTGCACTATACCTGTAGTGTGACATTACTGTGTGCATGTGCACTATACCTGTAGTGTGACATTACTGTGTGCATGTGCACTATACCTGTAGTGTGACATTACTGTGTGCATGTGCACTATACCTGTAGTGTGACATTACTGTGTGCATGTGCACTATACCTGTAGTGTGACATTACTGTGTGCATTATACCTGTAGTGTAACTTTACCGTGTGCATTATACCTGTAGTGTGACACCACTGTGTGCATTATTGCTGTACTGTGACACCACTGTGTGCATTATTGCTGTACTGTGACACCACTGTGTGCATTATTGCTGTACTGTGACACCACTGTGTGCATTAAAGCTGTACTGTAAAATTACTGCATTTATTATCCAAAATCCAATAAAGTTGTAGGAAGAAGCGGCACTCCAATGCATTCAGAATGTGATTCATTTATTCACTTATATTTCCATAACGCAGGCACATGTTTCAGTTCCATCATGGGATAAATTCCAAGCAACCTTTACACAGGCTGATTATAAGGCAGATGTGTTCACAGAAACGCTCGCTCCCTATAATCAGCCCATGTAAAAGGACCAGCGACCATCTGAAAAACAGGAAAATGCTAGTGTGTCGGGTGACTGCATTTATGTACAGGTCATGTGCGGCTGACATTCGTGCTGCACAACCTGCTATTGAGTAATGTAAAGGCTCAGTAAATGATCACCAAGAATAGCAATCTTCTTGCACCCCTGTAAAAGGGTCTTAAAAAAGTGCATCAATCCTTGGATGGACCATTGGCGTCAGGTCTGCAGGAGCCGTGCATCTACACGGAATTTTACATTTGTCCACACACTGCCATTCTACACAATTTAGGATTATGGCTATATTCCCAATACAGCAGTGCCCGTCTCCACAGCCGCAAATAATCTTCTTAAATTTTAAATGACATCCAGTTGCCGTAGCAGGGACATAGCCTATAACTATTTATTATTCATGTACTGTGACATCACTGCATTTATTATCTCCGTAGTGTTACATGACTCTTGGACTTTAGCTTTCTCTGAGAACAAAAATGTTTAAAAAAAAAAAAGGTCTGAAAACATTAAATTTTTTTAAAGTGTAAAATGGAAAGTTTTCAGCCTCAAAAAACAGACTTAAAACAGACTGTGCACATAGCCTAAGGCTACAGTCATACATCTGTAGTGTGGTCTGAAATGCACAGACCTATTCTTGACGTGATAATCAGTCCACAATTACGGACAAAAATTGCAGATGTACAAGGCCACTTGTAAATAACTGTAGAGCTGTAGGAGAGAAGCAGCTGGCAGACAGACTCTACGAAGAAAAGAGACTATTTATGATCTTCCCTTCTTTCCCAAGCACCGTATGCACAATGCTCAATGTGCAAAGTGTATGCAGTTTAGGAAGCAGGCATAGTGCTCCTGGACCAGCTAGGTTAACTACTGCTGCTGCTTCGCAGTCGCAGATGAGCTCAGCAGCGTGTCAGGGTTCTGTATATACACATCATGCATTCATCTGTGTAGGGCTGCCTACAGCTTGTACTTAAGTGTCAAGGTTAGCAGTGACAGGACAGAGAAAACAATGAGAAGATCAGCTGGCGATCAGGAATAAGATGGGGAGCCATGCTGGGTACCCAGGAATGAGAGTTGATAGCATGTTGAAGACCAATAATCTGACACAAAAACGTGAATTTTACACAATAAAATTCATGATATTAAGCTTTAGGCCAGATTCACACTATGTAAAAATAACGGCCATTGTTAAGCCAACAACGGCTGTTATTTCACAAATAATGGCCGTCGTTTGCACAACTACAGCTGTCGTTTTTACATACTGTGAACCTAGCCTTAAGCTGCATTCTATAATTCATCTTTGAGAAAACCACCTCCATAAAACATAATTTTACGGTGCAAACTTGCAAGGTTAACTCAAACAGGTTTCACGGTATGTACTTCTATAGTAGGTAATAGTTTCTCCCTTCCAGGTGAGATTTATGTCTCAATATACATCATGATCCAGCCTGTTCTGCACGGTTAAATTATGAAGTAATGATAGTACTAATCTGAACTGAATGGTCCCACCAACAAGGTCTGACATGGTTCCTGATAGAATATGCACTGTTTGAGGGTCACTACCTGCTGGGTACTGTGTACACAATGTACTATTACACTAGCAATGCTAAGCCCTGTTATAGCTTCACCTTCCTGCTATAAAGAGGGAGACAAACATGGATTCACTCATCAGATTTATTCACCAGTTGTAACATTTGGTCTGTACATAAAATAAAATTTATTCTCTTCACTTAGAAAGTCACTGAGAAGATGCCATGATTCCAGAGACACCTGTGAAAGATAAGAGGAAAATATTACATTTATTTTTATGTACAAGCTTCCCAAATGATTCCAGCAATCTCTTTAAATTCAAAGCCGCACAGATGCAGATGTCTTATGTTGCTATTAGAGATGAGCGAACCTCAAGCATGCTCGAGACCATCCGAACCCAAACGTTCAGCATTTGATTAGCGGTGGCTGCTGAAGTTGGATAAAGCCCTAAGGCTATGTGGAAATCATGGATATAGTCATTGGCTGTATCCATGTTTTCCAGACAACATTAGAGCTTTATCCAACTTCAGCAGCCACCACTAATCAAATGCCGAACAATTAGGTTCGGATGGTCTCAAGCATGCTCGAGGTTCGCTCATCTCTAGTTGCTATGTATACGGTGAGGCCTCGTTCCCATAAATACACCATAGAAATATGCAATACAGCAGCTAATTCCATTAAAATCGTCCCATCTCAGTCTTGGGTCTCATACACACCATGCTGGGTTAAAAGGAGAAATCAGCCGAAAATTGCCCCCCAAAAGTTTTAAAATCCCCAATATACAATTATTACGGGAAATGCTTATAAAGTGCTTTTTTCCCTGCACTTACTACTGCATCAAGGTTTCACTTTCTGAATAACATTGTGATGTCATTTCCTGGATAACATGGTGATGTCACTTCCTGGATAAAATGGTGATGTCACGACCTTACTCCCAGAGCTGTGCGGGCTGTGGCTGCTGGAGAGGATGATGGCAGAGGGATGCTCAGTGTCCCTCCAGTGCCCTGTGTCCCTCAGTGTCCCTCTGCCATCATCCTCTCCAGCAGCCACAGCCCGCACAGCTCTGGGAGTCGGGTCGTGACATCACCATTTTATCCAGGAAGTGACATCACCATGTTATCCAGGAAATGACATCACAATGTTATTCAGAAAGTGAAACCTTGATGCAGTAGTAAGTGCAGGGAAGAAAGCACTTTATAAGCATTTCCCGTAATAAGTGTATATTGGTGATTTATTTAACTTTTGGGGGGGCAGTAAAATACTTTTCGCAGGACGAGTTTGTAGTGATTCGCATATCATCATAGATGCTTCTACTAAGACTGATAGGTCTCTGAGCATTAAAGACTTACTGTCAAAATCTATCTTCTCCACAATATTTTTGGGTTTGATATTCTCTTCCTGGTTGCAGATGAAGATCTTGCCATTTTCTGCTTCTGTCCAGCCATATTTGCTCATCCAGACTCTGAGTTGGGGTTCTGGGAAAGGGGAAGCAATGAAAAGGTAAAACGCTGTAAGCTGGGGAGCATAAAAAACAACCCCCAAAAATGAATAGTGTACACTGATAATGCATGACTATTGATTCTCTATGGGGCTGCTGAACATTGACAAGTGCTAAATTTGGCAATGTTCAGGAGCTTCACAGAGACAGAATGGAATGCTAAAATAGTCATGGCCCCTGTGAATAGCAGCATTTTCAGCACCCTGTGGGATCGCAGAGCGCTCAAGAGAACAGCTTCAGAATGCCCCGGAGACCTGACACGTTCATTGTTGCTATCTATTAGACTTGACAATTGTAAGATCACTGGGTGCACCTAACGTTGGAAGCTTCACTGATCAGATCAGCTCTGACAGTAACTTTATAAATGCATCAATGCATAAATGCATTTATACACCCACCCTCTTTGCCTTGGGGTTTTTTTATGAACTTTATGAAATAATGAAATTGGGAACACATTTTTAAAGGGGTATGCCAATTAAATAATTGCCTCCCCCTCTCTTTGTATTGATGAAAAAGATCAGTGGAAACGAGTCCATAGCCATAACACACAACAATGCTGAATTTCAGTAGGTACTTTTTTTTTTTTTTTTTAACTACTGGGTGATACATGCACTGCTATACACATTATGAACCTCCATGAATAAACCTTCCGTACATACGGTCCAATAACCACACAAGTATTAGTTCACTGGACCATCGCTCAACTCGGGTGCATTGCAGTGTAGACTGTAATTATACATAGGTAAATCATGCAGCGGATTCTTCAATCACAAAATGCAACGGGCCATTTGGACTTCAAGAATGTACAAGTTCTGAGGCATTTCTTTCCTATGTAATTCATACTGACTAATAGAAACTTTTTACTCCATACCTGACAAATCTCCGAGCATCTCAGCCAAAAGCCACCGATCGATGTGCTGGTAGGTGATCCCCACAACATGGCAGATAACTAAAGAAAACAAACGAAACAGTTTGCAAGTTGGCCAACATAACATTTTTATTTCTGTAACTAAAAGTAGAAAGACATCTCTTAAAAGGCTTATATAAACCCAGAAAAACATGGCTGCTTAGTTTCAGAAACCGCACCACCCTTGTCCTCAGTCTGGGTGCAGTATTGCAGTTTAGTTACATTGAAGTGAATGGAGCTGAATTGTAATACCAAACAGCCCGAGGACAGAGGTGGTGCTGTTTTTGCAAGCGAGCTGCTGTGTTTTTATTTCCTTATCCTGCATAACCCATTTGACTACTAGCATGCCTGAATAAAGGGTGCAGACAATGGAAATTAAGTCAGGATTTTGTTTTCTTTAACTAAAATGTATCCAAAATTCGTCTGTACTGACAATGCACTTTAAAGGGAAACTAACAGCAATAGAAGACTAACGTGCTGTTATGTTTCCAAAGGGCTGAAGACACAGAGAAGGAAGGCAGTTGTCTTAACTTCATCTTCAGCACAATTACTTAAGGCCCTATTCCACGGGAGATTATCGGCCGTATTTAGCTGATATCGGTCGATAATCGTCCCGAGGAATAGAAGGCAACGATCAGCAGACATCGTTCATGTCAGCTGATCGTTGCAGTGGTTTGTTTTTCAACATGTTGAAAAACAAGTGACTGATAACAGCAATCTGTGGCCATTGCTCTGTGGAATAGGAGCGGCGGCAGCAGACCGCCACTATCCTCTACATCAGTGCTTCTCAATTCCAGTCCTCAGGCCTTAACAGGTCATGTTTTGAGGATTGCCTCAGTATTTAACAGGTGATATAATTATAGTCAGGGCATCAGGTATTATATCACCTGCTGAATACTGAGGAAATCCTCAAAACATGACCTGTTGGTGAGGCCTTAGGACGGTAATTGAGAAACACTGCTCTACATGCTGACCAGACAATCTAGCGATCACCCGGGCTGCCCCTCCCGCCGCGTGTAATAGCACAGCAGCGAGCGGGGAATGAGGAGCAAACCAGCACTGACAGTGCTCGTTTGCTCCTCTTTGTTGGCCTGTAGAATAGGGCCTTAAGTTTTCCATTTTGTTCATTTGTAATTTATTCATATGTAATTTATCTGTATACCAGGTACCATTGGGGGCAGGAAGTGTATATGTGTATGTATATCTAGCACTTTAGCAGTAGGTCAGTAAACCGGCTTTGCACTGATACACAGAAAAATCTTCATATTGATCCATTTGCGCCCAAAACAGTAACTTTGTGTGCACATTACTAAGCACTTGCCATGTTTTCCCGCTTTCAAAAATTTTAAGTTTAAATTTAAAGTATGTGCACACTACGAATTCCGAGCAGAGAACATGTAATTTCTTTGTGCAGACAGTGGAATCTGCCTGAGCATAGAATGCAACCTATAGGACAGACAGAACTTCAAACGGGGGCACATGGTGGAATCAACTTGCAGTTCTCAGCTTGGAATCCGTAGTGTGCACATACCCTAACACAGTATGACCTGCGCTGTAAATGACTGCCGCTCTCTTACATCAATGCTCATTTCACAGCTACATAAAGGACAAGGCAACCCCAACACAGCATGAACTAGGTAGGACACACAGTGTCAGAGCCAGTCCTGCTGCCTTAACCTGGTACAACGCTGCCAGATGTGTCAGAACTGGGCTCCGACTGGGGGTAAGATACTCGGAAGGGGACACCGGGCTGGCTGAGAGGACTGGGGGAAAAGAGGCATTTGTCTAGACTGCACATACAATGTGAGTGGGGGTGTATAGAAGTCGTGGGGTTGTACACTGTGGTTTCAAACACCTTCTATCTATGTAATAGCCTATGTAATTTCTAACATTTTTAAACATTTCATTAACCAAAAATAAGTCTCTACTCCAGAAAAACAGCTTTATAGTCTTGGCCATTAAGTGTCTCATTTCTTTACAATCTGTTGTTCACTGCCTATTGTCAAAGTACATCTGTCTCTAGTAAGGGGCCTAATCCACGGAGCGATAATCGGCCAATTATCGCTCGGTGGAATAGAGAAAACGATCAGCTGATGATCGTGTCATCAGCTGATCGTTTATTTAGGCCCAAACCTAAAATCATCGGTCACCCACCGCGCATCGCTTCGTGGAATAGTGTTGCGCGGCAGGCGACCGACCATTTGAGAAGCACCATACATTACCTAGCAGGGCTTCTCCTCAGCAAATGAATGGTTTTCTCTAATCACACACAAAGCTCTGGGCAGCGGTCCATTGTGTAAATACCAGTTTATCTACTGGTGTATATGGACAGTGCTGCAGTGTAATCTATTATATACTATTACATCAAAGTGCAGGAAACAGTTAAACATAATCTGACATGTCACAGACATATCAATGGAAGTCATCACTGGGTGTCTATGCCCTGTGGCCCTACCTGAGGGCTGAAACAAAAAACTTGTATTTCTGAAAATAATGGAATCATGCATTCACTGCAATGAGATTATATGTATACTACAGACCTGCTGCTGTGACATTCGAAATCTCAGGGAAATGTGACAAGACATTTAAAAGGTGAATCTTCCTGTCAAATGTTATCATTCTGTCTGCCTGCAGGCACCACTAGGGGGCACTTACAAAAGAAGGGGTTATTTACAGCTTCCGCTGATTTCAGCTATCTATGGTAAACTCCCCCTAGTGGCACCTGCAGGTAGCCTGTAACTATGTGAAGAGCAGCAGGGGAATTGGAGCTTTGTATTAAAAACTAAGCCCCAAGTATTATAACGATTATTATTAAATGAGAGATTTATACTAATTTAGTAAAAAAAAAAAAAAAAAAAAAAAAAAAAAAAGGTAATTTTTTTTAATACTTACATTTTCTAACAGAATCCTCAAACCCTGCAATACCGTCAAGAAGATCGAGATTCTCGTCTAGTGCTTGCTGTGGAGATAGAGAAATCATTGTAGCAGCGATGATGCAGCAATTATTCGCATCACTTTGTTATAATCTACTGTCAGAAAGAGCACTCCGCATTCACAGGGAGAGGACACCTACCCAGAATGCCTGGAAGTGACAGGTTTCAAGCAAATCTCCCAAATACAGAATTTGTCTTATTGGACGTTCTTCTTGCTGTGAAGTCACATATTAAGGGAAAAAAAAACTGCAGACACATCTGACCAAATTAAACAAGAGTCCATTTCTGGGGTAGATATCACCCACAGCATAAACATATGGACCAGGTATCAATAGAAAAAAAATTACCAAAGGGCTGCTTTATGTCACACTCCAATCCTTTAGCCCTCGCACTAACTATAACAGTGCAACTTTTTTTCCAGAGTGTTCCTTGAACAACGTGCTATTTATATGTATTGTTTGCAATTTTTTTTTTTTTTGCACCAAAATAGGGCAGATTGGGAACGTGACATAAACAACTATTAGAACTTAGTAGCTATACATTTGTTACTTAAAATCATGAGACTAAGGGCAACTCAGACAGCCCACTCAGCCAGCCAAACACTGACTGACCGTGCCATGGCCAGTGATTCAGACAAGGCTCCTCCACTCCACAAAAAGGATATATGGGTGCAGGTATAGGGAGAAACAACTTTTTAAAATATAGAAACAACATGTTTCAAGACAAGTGTCTCTTTCTCAAGTGTCAGGTGACACTTGAAGGGGGAAAAAAAAAAAAAAGGACCGGTGCGGTCTCGGAACACATTGGGGGAGATTTCTCTAACTGGTGTAAAAGTAGAACTGGCTCAGTTGCCCCTAGCAACCAGATTCCACTCTTACTTTTCATTCCTCAGATTCCTTGAAAAATGAAAGGTGGAATCTGATTGGTTGCTAGGGGCAACTGAGCCAGCTCTTTTTCTGTATGGTCATAGATTGGCTAAGCGGGCTGTCACTGCTTAAACGAATCATCTTAGAAGCAGCAGCCTGAGTGTTTAGGGAGGGACCCAAAGATGCAAAATGAGGACCCTGGTGGAGCGTGGTAAGGTGAGAACAGGATGTTTATTACTGTCTATGCAGCTCCAGCACTATTAAAAAAAAGTTAAAAGGCTGGAGTAACAACAGAGAAGAACAACAGAGTTCTATCAACCAAAGTCAGTGAGTTGGGGACCACCCTGATGACTTGTACTAGCAGCATAACGGTTTCCCTTAAAGTTATTAAAATAATGTTGGTGCAGCTGTTCAACCAACTGAATGTAGATCACATAGTACAAGGATACATGAGTCTGGTCGATCATACACTTGCACAGTGTGAAGTCTGTGTGAGGGAGGTTGGTCAGCGCCTTGAGCAGAATCTGAGCTGTGACTGTGGTCTGGAAGAAAGCTGGATTGAACTGATAGCTGCAAAAAAGAAAACAGATAATCAGTAACTCAAGATCTGTGTGTCTGCGCGTGCGTGTGTGTGCGTGTGTCTGCGCGTGCGTGTGTGTGCGTGTGTCTGCGCGTGCGTGTGTGCGCGTGTGTGCGCGTGTCTGCGCGTGCGCGTGTCTGCGCGTGCGCGTGCGCGTGTCTGCGCGTGCGCGTGTGTGCGCGTGTCTGCGCGTGCGTGTGTGTGCGCGTGTCTGCGCGTGCGTGTGTGTGCGCGTGTCTGCGCGTGCGTGTGTGTGCGCGTGTCTGCGCGTGCGTGTGTGTGCGCGTGCGTGTGTGTGCGCGTGTCTGCGCGTGCGTGTGTGTGCGCGTGTCTGCGCGTGCGTGTGTGTGCGCGTGTGTGTGCGCGTGCGCGTGCCTGCGCCTGCGCGTGCCTGCGCGTGTGCGTGCCTGCGCGTGCGCGTGCCTGCGCGTGTCTGCGCGTGCGTGTGTCTGCGCGTGTGTGTGTGCCTGTGCGTGTGCCTGTGTGTTTAATTCTGCTGAAGTAGTCACCTCAAAACAATAAGGCATCCTGGACATTCACTGTTTTGCAGTTCCACTGGTCTAATTTTTTTATTCTGTTTCCTAAAGCTAAGTATTGCCTTTGGTAAACCATATACAGAGATTACATAGATCTTAGATCGGGTAAAATAAAATGAAACTTCCTGCTGCTGGCCTCTTCACCACAATACAGGTATCAGGTCTATGGTGAGCGAATCACGCTTTTTCCATTCACAATCTACAGGTACAGTGAACAGCATCTGTCCCTGTTGACTGTACCAGGAAAGTTCTTCCATATTAGACAAAGCTGCCCCACTGTACACTTTGCTGTTCCACTCTCAGGTCCGTATAAACTATCTCCTCTAAATGCAATCCAAAAACATATAAGTCAGTGATCCCCACCTGTGGCTATCCAGCTGACATCCGGTATCAGGGCATGCTGGACATTGTAGCTTTACAAAAGCTACAAACATCCAGAGCATATGGATAGAGCTTGAAGGGATATTATCTGTTTAGTAAGTTATTCTGGTATATCCCCCGTACAAATAAATGGAGTGCAGCACACTCATCCAATGCTCCAATCACTCTCTATAGGGTGTATGAACATTGCTAACCTCAGTGCACAGCAACATCCAGCAGTCCCATAGAGAATCATTGGAGAAGTGACCAGCACGCTTCGGGGTCTCAGTAGTTAGACACACTCAGCTTATCACTTGCCCCAAGGATGGGGGGGGGGGGGTCACCTTTAGAGATGAGGAGACCCCTTTAATAACCAGTAATTAGTTCCTGTGATATGTAGGAAGCACTTACAGTTTTAATACAGCTAGATTTGCTTCCAGGTCATAGGCATTCTCCTTAGCCTGTGTCTCCACGTAGCGTTCTAATGTGGACAAATTTTCGGGATTGTACCTGTAAGAAAAAGTATGTTAAAGTATCGTCATGTGATTTTGTTTTTTCTTTTTATTAGCATTTCTCTGAAGTACGGAGTCATCTAATATAAATTTTGTTTCTATTACACTCTTTTAAAGTGATATTGTCACCACTTACTCTATGTGCATTTCTCCGCGCCATTCACAAGCTTAGATTCTGCACATTCGATATATTCAGTATAAGGATAGGTTCACACGTATCGGATTCACAGCAGATTTCACACTGCGAGTTTGCAGTGAAATCCGCTGCGAATCCTGGTACTGTGGTCTTCAATGGGGTTACATACCCTCAGCGAGTATGTAACGCCGCCCCCTTTAACTGCCCACAGCATACGATACCTGCTTGATGCCCAGTTCCCGTCCTCAGATGCAGCCACGGCGTCAAGCAGGTAACGTATTCTGCTGGCAGCCGGGGGTTAAAGGGGCCAACGCTACATACTTGCAGCAGAATGATAATTACGCAGAGTATGTAACCCCATTGAAGATCACACTACCAGGATTCACAGCGGATTTTGCTAAAAACACGCAGCGTGAAATCCGCTACGTGTAAAGCTACCCTAAAATGTTTCTGTGTCCTCTTTCTGCTCTAAAATCGCTTTAGTTCACCGGTGGAGAGAGTCACCTAGGCGGGGCTTCACGGCGGCTGGGCGCTCTCCCCAGCCAGGAGATTGGGGGCCTAACTGCAGTGAATCGTCGCCCAGTTGACACTGTTAACCGTTAAGATTGAGAGTATAAGAGGTGACAGTATCACTAGCGCTACAAAAACATGGCCACTTTTTTTCAGAGACAACATGACTCTTGTCTCCAGCTCAGGTGCAGTTTGTAATTAAAGGGGTAGTGCGGCGCTAAACAATTATTCACTAAATAACACACATTACAAAGTTATACAACTTTGTAATGTATGTTATGTTAGTGAATCGCCCCCGTGTTTCCCCCCACCCACACCAGACCCAGAAGTGTAGTGTTCTATACATACCTGCCTCTAGCCGACCCCCGTCCGCCATCTTGTGCCATGATGTCATCTTCGGACCGTCCCTTATGCCGGCCGCCCTCTGTCGCGTGATTGGCTGAGCACAGTTATGCTCAACCAATCGCGGCAGAGGGCGGCCGGCACTAGGGACAGTCGGAGCGGTTCACCCGTCCGTCCGAAGATGACGTCATGGCACAAGATGGCAGACGGGGTCGGCTAGAGGCAGGTATGTATAGAGCACTACACTTCCGGGTCTGGTGTGGGGAAACACGGGGAAGGGGGCCATTCACTAACATAACATACATTACAAAGTTGTATTACTTTGTAATGTGTGTTATTTAGTGAATAATTGCTTAGCGCCGCACTACCCCTTTAAGCTCCATTCACTTCAATGGAACTGCCCAAGCTGGAGACAAGAGTGGGACTGTCTCTGGAAGAAAGTGGCCATGTTTTTGTAGCGCTGGATAACCCCTTTAAGGTCTCTGCTTGTGGTCAGTGAATGGGACCATTCTTGTGTCCATTCATGGCCTGTAATCTGCTCCAGCTGAATACATGACTGCTGAGCTCTCTACAATGTATCCAGTCTAGGCAATACTGTGAGCTAAGCAACCTGGCAGGGCATGCTGGGAGTTGTAGTCTGCAGCAGCTAGAGAGCCCCAGGCTAGGGAATACTACGAATACTCGTCACTGACAGCAAGCAGAGGAGAAATATAAGGTATTTAGTTCCATTTCTTACACGTGCTGCTCAGGCCAGCTGAAAGGGAGGCAGCAATGTCTATGCACAGTGTGTATGAGAGAACAGCCGGCATCACATGCTGAGCAGGCTCTACCCACAATCCTGCGCGATATCGCCAAACAATCAGCCATCCCCACAAAACCCCGCGTACACCCAGCCCCTCACAGCCCGCTCATCACCTGTCGATTCCCCGCAGTAATTTCCCCACATTTGCTCTCATCTGCTCAAACGAGGCCATGTTGCTTATAGAGAAGAGAGAAAGACCGGAAGCGGAAGCTAGCGCTCACTTCCGGTATCCGCCCGGCACTATTGGAATTGAAACTCTTCCGCCCTCAAGTTAATGACGTGAGTTACTAGGCAACGCGCCAGCATTGAGCATGCGCAGAATATCGATTTTGTTCTACTATAGCTGCTGGAGTAGTGTAACTCCAGAAGATGGAGGATAGGCAGGGGCCTGCTTCTCGTATATATGGTCGCTATAGGGACCCCCATAATATTGGCGTACGATACAGTATTAGCGTATTTATTACAGTAATGAACAGTGTTAGAGCCTTGTCACCACACTAGGAATCCGTCCGCGTTCAGGACTACATTCGCGGATGCAGCGGAAACTTCGGATTATTTTTAAAATTTCTTTAATTTTATCATTTGCTATGACTGTAAATGCCGGGAATTAAAAAAAATATATATATTATTTTTTTGCCTAAAATTGTTAGCATTTCTGCTTCATGAACCTCAAACAGTAGGGGGCGCTATACACAGCTTTGTGTTACTGAGTATCCGCATCATCTTTTTTTTTTTTTTTTTTAGGTTGATTTTAAAAATATTTCCGACACAGTTTACTACCTGCACATGAGCATAATCTGCAGAGAATATGAGCTGTTCATTTATATTGATATCCACATAAAGATACGCTTATAAGGGTACTATTACACGGAACGATAATCGGCGCCAATACAGCCGATTATCGTTACGTGTATTAAACACAACGATCAGCCAATGATCGTCATCAGCTGATCGTTAATATAGGTTCTGACCGATAATTGTCAGCCACCGACCGCGCAGCGCTATGTGTAATAGTGGTGCGCGGCTGACGATTTGCAAAAGAAATACATGACCTATCCATGGTCCAGGGCTCCTCCTCTTCTCCCCTGATCCTGCGCGCTGCAGCTCCAGAGCGGCCTGTCTTAGCTGACAGGCCGCTCAGCCAATCACAGGCCGGGACTACCGCGGCAGTGAGCAGCTGAGCGGCCTGTCAGCTAAGACAGGCCGCTCTGAAGCTGCAACGCGGGACGGGGAGAAGAGGAGGAGCCCTGGACCATGGATAGGTCATGTATATCAGTTTAGCAAGGACATTAGTAACAATGTCCATGCAGCCCTTGTTAAACGATTACATTGATTACATCACATCCGTGACAAACACGGATCTCATTAATGTCTATGGAAAATCCTTTCCGTGCATCCGTTCCGAGTAATAACGCCCTATTTTTTATATATGTTCCTCAAGTCGTTCCGATAACACTGATATGTAACATGTATAACTTTTATTTTATCTGATGGCTTTTAAAAAATTCTAACCATTGTTAACAAATATATTTTCCTTACAATCGCTCTATTCCCAGGCTTATAGCGCTTTTATTCTTTGGTCTATGGGGCTGATTGAGGTGTAATTTTCTGCGCCATGATGTGTTCTTTCTATCGGTACCTTGATTGCCCATATACAACTTTTTATAAAAATTTTTCTGGATTTGATGCGACCAAAAATGTGCAATTTTGCACTTTGGAATTTCTTTGAGCTGACGCTGTTTACGATGTGGGATCAGGAATGTGATAATTTAATAGTTCGGGCGATTACGCACGCGGCGATACCAAATATGTTTATTTATTTATAAAATGGGAAAAGGGGGGCGATTTGGACTTTATTAGGGGAGGGGATTTTTTATTAATAAAAAAACATTTTAACTTTTTTTTTTCTTCTTTGCATTAACTAGAAGTCCCCCTGGGGGACTTGTGTATATACACAGTAAAGATCCATTACATTGGTGATAGATTGCTTTGGCCTGCTGCAGGCTACAGCAATCTATTGCCGAGCCAGGATCAGCGTCATTGCCCGCCACAGAGCCCGTCCGACCCCCCGGTGCAGCCCCTGATACTTACCCTTTCTGGCAAGTCCCGCTCCTGGAGCCGGTCCCGGGACGAAGATATCAGCGCCCCAAGCCGTGCGTGCGCGCTGCAGAGATGAGCAAGATGCCCCTTAGAGAATGACGGCTCCACTCATTCTCGTCGGCATCGGACTCATCTCGGGTAATTTGCATACAGCGTGCACACGGCTTCGGGCGCTGATATCTTCGTCCCGGGACCAGCTCCAGGAGCAGGGCTCGCCGGTAAGGGTAAGTATACGGGGCTACATCGAGGCGTCGTGCGGGCTCTGTGCCCGTGTCCTCGGTGACCGGTTCCCTTTAAAGTGTCACTGTCGTTTAATTATTTTTTTTTTATTTTTTTTTCGTCAGAAATCAATAGTACAGGCGATTTTAAGAAACTTTGTAATTGGGTTTTAAAAAATGCATTTTTATTGTGAGAAATCACTTTGAAGAGTTAATTTACCGCTACATCACTGACCTATCTCCCCTGAAGTCAGCACTGACCTCTGAATAGCGGCTTTCACGTAGCTCCCGCTGTGTAATCTTTTGTTGTCTGCTCTCTGCTGCCTAATCTCCCTCCTCCCCGTTCCATAGAAGAGACGGGGGCATGTCTGATGCAACAAGACGTGATTTCCTGATAATGAGCAGTGAATGAGAGGGTGGGGGGAGGACCTGGGGAAAGTCTTTTTGAGTGCAGATAATGGCATATTTGCCGAATAACCCCAAGTACAAAAGTTTTTTAAAATCGCCTGGACTATTGATAAAAAAAAAAAAAAAAAAAAATTATAATATATATATCTATATATACACACACATGACAGTGACACTGTCACTATCCAGTATTGATGCATATAAGAAAAAAATCCAGAAAAGCTGAGTGATGATTACCATGGGGGATACAATGTCACCCAGCTTACCTAGATAGTGACACATAATAAATCTTAAAAGGAGCGGTAAGGTTAACAGCCCAACAAACTTGAAGTAAACGGTAGATTTTTAACAAATAACTGGAACAATACACCATACATAATGCTTAGTAATGACAGTCACATACCACATGATGTATTTAATAAAAATATTTCAATGTTAAAGTTCATTAAGCAAAAAAAATATATATATGCACATTTTTTATAAGCAGACACACTGGTCAGATACAGTACAATACCCGGTTACTGAAATGCACAACATTAACCTGCAGGACTGCACACCAGAAAGAGTGTTCACATCAGTGAACATGCATAATGGGAGTTGTAGTTTTTAGCAACTGGAGCGCCAGAGCTTGGGGGTGGGGGGGGGGGGAACACCAGTCCATGGCATCACCTATATATCCATACTGCCATATAGTGTTTTTTCTTTGCTGCATATTGTGGCCATTGATATCAACTGCTCAGTGTTGTTTACATGTTCACACAGGCAAAATGACGGCGGTTTTCGTTGGACAGCTGCCATTTTAATCCAAATAACGGCTGTCATTTTAAAACACGGGCCGTTAATGGCCTTTATTGGTCGTTAAATACCGGGCATCCATCTTTTTAACTTTTTCATCGCTGTTTGACTTTTTTTTTTTTTTTGCAATGTACTGAATATAAGCCAGTTTCATGGAATTAATTATTACCATTTTTTTTTCCTTTTAGGGGGGTGGGGTGGGGGTGGGGGATGAAGGAAATTTACAGCCACACAAAGTGTGAATTGGGCATAGAGTCTATAAATTAGCACTTAGAGTATCTATGGCTCCGTACTATGGTGCTAAGCATACAAGCAAGAGCAGGTGCATTCACAACATTGTGTAATTCCATTTATTGATATTCCATTTGTTAATTATTCAATACAAAAATAAAAAGGAAAAAGGTTTTCAGGTGAATTCCAGTTCCCCCCCCCCCCCCCACTTGTTTTAGTGCAGACGAGCATACATATCTATATTCAGGCCTCATGCACAACTACACGTCACAGCTTAGTGCAACCTAGGAGTATGAGTAGTAGGAGTAGGCCCTTGCAGTATTTTTGTATATCTCCAATGTCGTACAGACATGGCGCCATATGCATGAGGCCTAACTAGTGGAATAAACTCAAATCCCAAACCAAAATTGTTAGATATTGCATGACGAACACAGCAAACACCGCTCTCGTTCATAAACTTTGGTTGCTATGGCCAACGAGGCCTGTTTAGCTAAATGAGGCCTATATGACATTACACAGAAGAACCAGGCCCACATATAGCTATCCTTTTGAAGCAGCCACACAATATGGTCCATAGTGAATTTGCAGGCTATTAGTAACTAGTGGTTTATATCAGGAAAAGCCTGGGCCCACAGGATCTCATATAGGAGAACAGAAAGTGCTGACAGAAAATGGAGAGACCATTTCAGGCAACCTGAGTCCAGGCCCTTGTAGATGGGCTGACAGGCTGCTCATAACAAACATTGATCCCTGGTGCATGTTTGCTGAACCTTCACAAGCCCTGATTTCATTGTTGGCCGCTAGAGATGAGCTAAGTCCGAATGTTCTGCACTTGAATACTGGTGGCTGAAGAAATTGTATGCAGCCCTAGGGAATCCGGGAAAACAAGGATACAACCATAAGCTGTATGCAAGTTTTCCTAGACTCCAGGGCTGCATCAGACTTCTTCAGCCACCGGTGATCAAATGCCGAAGGATCGGACTTGGAGTGTGCCCGAGTTGCGCTCATCTCTATTGGCCGCACATCACATGACCCCTCCTGGTCCTTCTTAGCTAGATTTGTTATTGTTGCAGAAGATGACAATTAGCAGTCTGCAGTAATCTATACAGTAAAATGATACTTGTGTGTAAAGGATATGCTTCACCAGACAGACGTCTTATTATAGGCAAACCCCACAGTCTCTGAAGTCCGGAACCCTATTGCCTTCAGGTTAGACACTAGTGGTTAATAGGAGTAAACACTAAAGGCACAACGTAAAGTATCCACTATACAAGTAATATGGAGAGGATAGCCCCTCTACAGTAAGTACGTCCTACGTGCAAGTACAGGTAGATGGTTTGCAATGCTCTAGAACTGCAGCTTACAAGCTGCGCCACTCATCAAACTGAATCGCACTAATATAGTACCTAGTTTCTAGTGAACAGGACTGACTGTAGAATTAAAAATAAAGAAAAAAAAAAATCTTGGCACTTATTTACACCTGAGTACAGACCAGTTAGTCTAGTCAAAAAGTTAGAATTTCTATGTAAACATGACAGGAGATAAAAATATACCACAGTCCCTTCTACAACAAAGTTATTACAGATCTGTGAGGTTCAAGGGTTACATCTCGCACTTCAGTACACCTACAGTATATATTATATGACTGATAAAATCTGAAAACAGTATGTCACCACCCTGTGTCTACATCAGTGGGTTACAATAAGCACAGTGGTAAGAGCCTTAAAGTGGTTTTCAGACTTTCACAAATTGTACAAAAGGTAATTGAATTTAGTATAGGTCATGCTGAATCCTTGTAATATACCTCTAAGCAAAGGCGGACTCCCTATAAAAGATATTGGGAGCTGCTTCTGTGTGGAAAATGCTGTTTGGTGTTCACGGACATACTCTTAGGCCAAATTAGGCGAGTAGTTTCTTACCAAATGTATGCAGGTTTGCTCATTTTAAATAAATGTATATGCTCTGTAGACACCTTTAGTTTTTCTAACACTCCATTAGGGTATGCTGAGTTGATAGAGAGGCATTCCTAGTTTATTACATCCATCCATTAGCCACACAGCTATGAAGAGTGTCCCCTTCTCCGGAGGACCTGAAATGTCCATGCATTAGATGGACTGTCTATTCATTTCACTATGTACCTCGTAATGCCTTATTTCACCTGTAGTGGTGCTGTACCATAAATGAACACTTGCCGCCAGGCTTTCCTGCACATGACAGCCAGAAAGAAAAGCAAATATTGAAAATTCAGACAAAAATCTCCACAGTTAAGTGATGAGCACATGTTGGTAACAATGCCACAGGATTTTAGGTCTTTCATCCGGAAACCACAGTATATCCGTGAAATAGTTTACACTTGCTATATATCCAAGATGAATTCTGCATGGAGTGCACTTCAAGTTCTGTAGCTCTGTAGTTCAGTGAAGAACCAAAAAACTGTGACATCTGTCCAGAACAGTCACAATACAGTCCTGATTGTCACCCGTCAACCATAGAAAGAAATGTTGTTTTTCAGAACGGCCCACTGGTCCATTCCATCTAGTGCCGGACAGGATTTCCAATGTTCCAGGTGAGCTCTGGGGTTAATATTTAGTGTTTGTTAGCACAATAATTCCCACAAGCTGAAGGCACTCAGGCTGTCGATTCCTCCCCTGGATAGCAGCGGCAACAGCCCACAGTGGAGAACTCTATCTCGTGTTTGGAGGCTTCACCCTCCAGGAGAACATCAGCAGAACTGTTCCACTCCCTGATCATATCTTCTACCCGGGACACATAAAGTAGCGATAGGAGCACTCCAAGGAACTAGAAGTAGAGTCGCAGTGTTAAAATTCATGCATACAATATATCATGTATAAAGGTATAAAGACACATTCCGATATAGGATGAGGCGTTTTTGCCTTTTTCTGGATCAACACAGTAGGTTTCTCTAGGTTGAACCTGATTTTAAAATTTCTCACCATTTGCAGTCTCCACTTACTGCTTGTGAATTCCTGCCAAGGCTATATTTTAGCATAACACGGTCAACTATTGATCTGATCAGCTGTAAAAAGGTCCTCTAGCCGTTGGTTAGACATACATACTGCACTTACCTGGGGGACCAGGATACCCAGTAACGCTCCCGCCATGATCGCATAATTATCCAAGAACCAAATAATGACAGCATTAGTGCAACCCCTGACGTGGATGAACTGCTGAGCTGCCGGTCTCTAAACAAGACAGGGACAATATGGTGTCAGATGGAATATAAAGGATAGCAGAAGTAATAGTAGTAAGAATGGAGAGTGGCACAAGTTTGTAAATGCGTGGAGCCTACTACAATCATTTGGCTATTATACAGATGCAAAGTCACTAATCCTGTTTATTCACAGGGTTAAACTGACCCACCAGTGGACAAGGGAATTTTTTTTGTCCATTTGTTGTATTTTATCTCTGTCCGATGATCAACAAAGTGGTTTTTATTGGAGACGGCTGTTCCGCTGGTTTACTTTTTGGACTTTGCATTCATCAGTCTGGTGAATTCCTGGACACTAGCGACACTGTCTAATACCACTTATCCAGCTAGGAGAAGGTTCAGACTGTATTATTGGCAATTATATGGTTGCAGCGGTTTTTCCTTTATTTTCAATAGTGTGATGGACCCAGGCTTTGACATGATTATAGGGCCCAGCCCATGTCATTGCCACTGATGAGCCCAAGCTATGTTAAAGTCAGTTTGATATGGGATACAAAAGTCTATGGCACTTAGTTAATGGCAAAGTACCTTTGAATTTATGCAGTCCACAGTGCATGTTAAAGTGACTGTACCACCAGGCCCAGGCTGAAGCACTGGAGGCGGGCCGCCCCACCCTTAGTGGGAAGAAACCCCAGCCCCTCCATGACGCGACTCCATTAGAATCAATGGAACCCTATCATAGATGGGAGGGGGGTTTCCTCCCACTAAGGGTGGGTCGGCCCGCCTCCAGTGCTTCTGCCTGGTCCTGGTGGTACAGTCACTTTAAGTTCGGTACACATTTAGTGGATCTTCATTGGAGTGAGATTGTTAAAGCATGTACCATCAGGTACTTCACTTTAAATGTTGCTTATGAATAGAACGTCGCCGGTGCTTTTTTGAACAGTTTCTCGGTTCCTGTGCATGGCGCTAGTCTATAAACAAGCACCGGCCGGGGCTGAAGTACTGGAGGGGAGGGCCCGCCTCCAGTGCTTCAGCCCGGGACGGTGCTCGGTAATAGACCAGCTACCCTGCGCCGACGCCATTCTATTCATATGCAACACCAAAGCGAATGTACTTGATGGCACATGTACTTTAATAGGAAAAGATACTGTTAGAGGGATGCAGGTTATACACCTTGAGCAGCACTTCTCTGAAGGTGTCCATTCTTCTCACCAATCTGTCTGGTGAACTTCCACTGGGTTTGGACTGAACGTAACATAAATGCATTGTAGATTGCATATTTAGTAAAAAGACTTGCATTAAAGTGTGCAGAGTCCTACTTGACGCCAATATGACAGTCATTCAGTCAAGTATGTATGGAGACAATGTTCTCATTCTTTGGGCCAATGATGGACAGAAGCCTCAGGGATGCTGGCATCACAAGACTGCCTGTCCATGGACAATGTGTGTGAAACTGGCCTCAGGAAGTAAAGTACTTAAAGAATTAGCACACTTTTGTCGTGAATCATCTGCGTTTAGAATCATAGCAGGATGCCCGAGTCATAAGAGTCCATACACGCTAATACATATAGACTAGGGAATGTCCCTCAGACTTACATTAAGCTTCATAGCTTGGTATCCACACATTGTATTCATTACTGCTGTCTGGAAGAAAGAGCAAAATAGGGGTCACTTGTCTGAAACAGGTTACAATATGAATGTGGCTAGACTGGATTCCACAGTCTGAGGATTGCTTATAGGAACTGTAGGGACTCGGTCGAAAACAACTATAAGCGGTAAAAACTACTTGTAAGATTCAAAGGAAAACTTAAGAGCAGGTTAAATGCACCTAACCTGCTGCTTAATCTCCATTATTTTCTTACCCGGATCCTTGATCTGACAGCATAGCAGTTAGATGGAGCATGTTATGGTGCCTCGATGGCTGCCAAGCCTGTTCCTCCATTGCACAAGCTGCAGAATGGGTCTTCTGCCATGACACAGGTTTATTCCTGAGAACCCTTAAGGGAACAGTCAGCTGCAATTCACCTTCCAAACTCCTCACACCACTAGATAGTTATAAGGTCAAGGAGACATCTGGTACCTTTCATATATCCGTCTGTGATTCCAGAACGTAGAAAAATTATTGTAAAGCATGGGTCTCCAAAGTGTGGCCCTCCAGCTGTTGCAAAACCACAATTTCCATCATGCCTGGACAGCTAAAGCTTTGGATTTAGCTGTCCAGGCATGATGGGAAATGTAGTATTGCAACAGCTGGAGGGCCACAGTTTGGAGACCCATGTTCTATAGTAAGAAGAATGAGTTCACTACAGCACAGATGGATATATGAAAGGTACCATGTGTCTCCTTGTCCTAACAGCTACTGTATCTACCAGTGTCAGCAGTTTGGAACATGAATTACAGCTGACAGTATCCCTTTAAAGAAGTGCCAGGAGAAGGTATTGCGTGCAATTCTTCCCCACAATAGCATGCAGATAGAATGAAAGGAGAAGTGCTTCATGTGTAGCATTGTCCGGTGACCATTGGTGACAACACAGAACAGTTTCTCTGCTATTACCATTTACCCCAATACAAACATGACAGTCATAAATACAAGGAAATGATAAATGAAGGTCCCCGGTTAGTTGTTAGGACGACCTTACCTTGTTAGAGATGCAGCAAGTATAGGGAACTCCACACGCAAGGGGTCCGGGGGCTGTGCAAGAGTGATACTCATTCTGTTCCCAGTCTGTGTACTCTGCTCCGCCACAACACTTGAACTAAAATCAACAGATTTCATGTAATAAAAAAAAAAAAAAAATTATATATATATATAATATATATATTATATATATATATATATATATATATATTTATATTATATATATATATATAATAATATTATATATATTAATATATATAATGCTAATAAGAAAAATAAATATATCTCTATATCATCCATCAGGACTTTACCTTTTTACCTTCACACATTCTTATCACCTTTACACCAGAAAAATATGGCAGCAACAGTGCCACACCTATCCACAGGTTGTTTGTGGTATTGCAAATCTAACACACCAGTGGAGCCAAGCTGCAATACCACCCAACCTGTGAACAAGTGGGGTGCTGATTCTGGAAGATAGCAGCCATGTTTTATTAACCCTATACACCCCTGTGTTTCTTTTTATATGTAAGTAAATCAGTTGGACAGGATTTGTAGATATTCACCTGCTTTTGCACAAAGTCCATGATATTTTTGAAGTCAAGATCATCATAGTAATTATGTATTCCCTTCCGAATGTTCTTATTGAGGAGATCCATGGTCTGGTGTAAAAGAGAAAGAGGGTTATTACTCTGTGGACTGGATGTGGCGCTCCGCTCATCTCTCTAGACAAAGACATTGATAAAGACCAAGAGAGAGGGGTATCGGTCCATTTACACAGAAAGATTATCTGACAGATTATCTGCCAAAGATTTGCAGCCAAAGCCAGAAACAGACTATAAACAGAGATCAGGTGATAAAAGGAAACCCTGAGAGGTCTCCTCTTTTCAAATCCATTCCTGGCTTTGGCTTCAAATCTTTGGCAGATAATCTGTCAGATAATGTTTCTGTGTAAATGGATCCTAAACTGATGGGATAGGAGGGCAGAATGGGGATCTAGTCCTCACCTGATTTCTGAAGATTAAGGCAATAATCCCCCCAGTCAACTCCAATATAAGGCAGAACCCCAGGGTATACATGAACTGCAAAGGGAAAAAAACAGAATTACGGAAATATTAAAACCATCATGTACAGATCCCTGAGTGACAGCAGCACTTACCACCTGGAGTAGGCACAAGTTATCTCTGAGCGAGGCCAAGACTCCGATGAAGGATACAACAAACATGACTATTCCCAGGAGGATGAGGATGATGGCAGGAGCAAGGAAGGCACTGTGTAACGTCTTATATTTCTGCCTCTCTACTTCAGCATAGATCCCAACAGCCAGGACAAAGGCGCCTATCAGCTAGGAAGACAGAGAGAATTATAAACCACACAACCCGTAGTCTCCTCCTTATCATCACAAACACAACAGGAAGTCTCAGTTCAGTTTTAGGCCTAGTGGCCAGGCTGAAAATTGAGATGTCAAGATTTTTTTTTTTTTATCATATAGATGGTTAAATGGAAAGTTAGAGGGAAAAAAAAAAAAAAAAAAAACACCAAAAGGATATCTAACGGAAAAATTGTTTTTTTCGAATAACACGTTGCCTTTAAGGGTACGTTCACACTACAAAATCCGTATGGAGAACTTCAAAGCAGGGGCCCACGGCAGAATCTGCTTGAAGTTCCGCCAGTCTCATAGGCTTTATTTTATGCTCAGGCAGATTCCGCCGTCTCAGCACAGATTGCGTAGTGTGAACATACCCTAAAGGGGTTGTTCACGAATTTTTTTTTTAATTCAACTTGTGCGACAAAGTGCCAGAGATTTGTATTTTATTTCTTTTAAAAATTCTCAAGACTTCCAGTACTTATCAGCTGCTGCATGTTCTGCAGGAAGTGGTGTATTTTTTCCAGTCAGACATGGTGCTCTCTGCAGCCACCTCTGTCCAATTTAGGATCTGTCCAGATCAGTAACAAATATCCATAGAAACCTCTCCTGCACTCCAGACTGGAAAGAATACACCACTTCCTGCAGGACATATAGCAGCTGATAAGTACTGGAAGACTTGATATATACTGTATATATATTATATAATTTTTTTTTTTTTTTTTTTTTTTTTTTTATAGAAGTAAATAACAGTTCTGTGTCATGGCAGATGTAAGTCTATAGGCCCATCTAGGTCACACAGACACAAAGAATTGCTACAGAAAGTATATTGGAAAGTTGGGTAATTTTTTTTTTAATCATACAAAGGAAAAACACTATAGAAGGCTACAAGACCAAGCAAGTTATGGAGACAAAACAAGAAGCTCTCAAGCATTCCCAGCCCAATTCCTTATGATCTGCAGATACTGAATAGATAGTCTATCTATCTAGCTCAGCATACTTTATGTGAAAGAATGTCACCTATACCATCGCAAGCCTGGACCTGACTCCCCACCCCCCACCTGCATAATTATATGGGAAGGTGCTTCTTTTATCTTTATCACAGGAAAGCTCCTCCGACAGCCGGGGGTGGGGGTGCTACACCACCACCGAGGGATCAGTAATGTATACGGTAAATTCTGTGATATATGAAAAAAAAAATCCAGTATAACATCTCACTAATAACGTCACAGATCGTCAAAGAAGAAAGACACAAGATTCCTTGTCCCTTCCAGGAATTCATGCTGTGCTATGGATTATAAAACTAGGAATGCAGAACAAAGAAGTCAGTGCCCCCCAGTCATGTCTACTGTATGCCACACCATTGGATTGCCATAAGAGGCTATAGAAGATTTCCGGTTACTGAAGGGAAAAAATAAATAAATCACATCCAGTCTGTGGATAGCATATAGTTTTTAAACTTGAGATAGTTTCGCTTTAATATTAAAAGCAGAACTATCAGCAGGTCAGACGAATCTAATTTGCCGATAGCTCCCTAGTGTGTACAGGGCGCTGAGGATGAAGGCATGTCTCTTATCTTCATCCTCGGCAGCATTCCTGTACTGTTAGTTGTGCCCAGTAAGTAAGTTATGAGCACTGGGGATGTGGCTAGCAATTGGCTCCCTTTAAGGGTCCATTTACACAGAAAGATTATCTGACAGATTATCTGCCAAAGATGTGAAGCCAAAGCCAGGAATGGATTTGGAAAGAGGAGAAATCTCAGGCTTTCCTTTATGACCTGATCTCTGTTTTTAGTCTGTTTCTGGCTCTGGCTTCAAATCTTTGGCAGATAATCTGTCAGATAATCTCTCTGTGTAAATGGACCCTTACGGTGGTTTTACATGGAGCGATAACTTGCCCGATTGCACGATTAACGATTTTGAATGAACGATTTTTTTTATAACGATCAGCGTTAATGCTGCGTTTACACGTAACGATTATTGGCCCGATCGTACGATTAGCGATGTCGGATTTACGATTTTTTTTTTATAACGATCAGCGTTTAGATGGTACGATATATCGTACGAAAATTCGCACTGCGATCGTTTTGCGATCGTTTAAACCTATCTCACACATTGGTTAAATCGGCGAACGACTGTTCACACGGAACGATTTGCGAATTTTTTGCGTACGATGAACGACGATTTGATGACCTGATGAAAGATCAAAATGTACGGTTTATCGTGCGTCGTTCGATCGTTCGCTGCGTTCACACGCACGATTATCGTTCGAATTCTACCGTTATCGCGCAAATTCGCACAATAATCGTTACGTGTAAACGCAGCATTAGACGGAACGATACATCATATGGAAAAGTCGTTATGCGATCGCTTAAGCCCCTCTCACACATAGGTGAAATTGTTGAAAGAATGTTTACAAGGAACGATCTGCAAATTTTTTGCGAACAATCAACGACTATTTGAGAACATGTTGAAAGATCAAAATGAACGATTTCTCGCTCTTCGCTTGATCGTTCGCTGCGTTTACACGGAAGATTATCGTTCGAATTTGATTGTTATCGTGCAAATTCGAACGATAAATCGTTCCGTGTAAAAACACCATAAGTCTCTAATGTGTTTCCCTTTGAATTACATTGAATGAGTTCACATGCGGCAGATTGGTTGCAGAAATTTCTGCCACCGAGAGTCACTTCCATTCATCTCAATAGACGAGTAGACCAGCTGCAGAAATTTCTGGAACATCCTAAGGGCCATTTTACACTAAGCAATACTTGTGAAATTCCGCCTGGCTCAGAGTCACACATGATGGGGGAGATTTATCAAACATGGTGTAAAGAGTCTGTGAAGAATGAAAGATGGAATCTGAGCCAGTTTCACTTTACACCATGTTTGATAAATCTCCCCCAGAGTCTCTATGGGATGGCTCACGCGCCTCCGCTCCCCGCTCAAAAAAATTACATGTTTACTCAGTGTGAACATAGGCTAGATTCAAACTTCGGATATGTCCAGTGTAAATCTAGCCTTAGGCTGGGTTCACACACAGTATATTTCAGTCAGTATTGTGGTCCTCATATTGCAACCAAAACCAGGAGTGGATTAAAAACACAGAAAGGATCTGTCCACACAATGTTGAAATTGAGTGGATGGCCGCCATATAACAGTAAATAACGGCCATTATTTCAATATAACAGCCGTTGTTTTAAAATAGCAAATATTTGCCATTAAATAGCGGCCATCCACTCAATTTCAACATTGTGTGAACAGAGCCTTATTGTGTTTTCAATCCACTCCTGGTTTTGGTTGCAATATGAGGACCACAATACTGACTGAAATATACGTAGTCTGAACCCAGCCTTAATGTGTATTAACAACGTATCGCTTAAGGGTCCAAAAATAAAGTTTTTATTGTCAAAAAAAATCATTACTTTGCTGTAGGGTGCCTTCACACATACCGTATAGCTGCGTATTTATCGCACAAACTCGCACGAAAGTGGTGTTAAGCTCTCCTGTGAAAATGTGAAAATCAAAACTCGCATGTAAAAAAACAAAACAAAACAAAACTCGCACCAAACACGCAGCGAGAATACACATACACTGACTTTATAGCAATCAGTATCACTGTAGATTTATGTGCGAGAAACTCACAGCGATAAATACTCAGCGATATGGTACGTGTGAAGGCACCCTAAAAGTGTGTGGCTTTTGTTTCCTGATCTGCCTTCCAGGTGAAAAATGTGCATGGCAGCATGAGATCTTATATTTATAACTAGTCATATAGGGACGTTACGTATTGTAGGAGTCAACTTTTTTTCTCAAATTTTGTGCAAAACTACACAAACTCTGAGCAGCCATACTGGTAGATTTCCAGTGTTATGGGCAAAAAGCAATTATAGCCAGCTCCCTCACCTCTTCACACCATTGGATGCATGGGACTCACTTCCAAGATAAATTCCAAATGATGAAATAGTCTCAGCGAAGTCGGTGCAAAACAATTCTCTTTATTCAGTGTTTTTAAAAGCCACATGTTCTCCTTGTGGCTTCTAAAAACACTGAATAAAGAATTGTTTTGCACCGACCACGCTGAGACTATTTCACCATTAAGATTTCCAGTGTGACTGTGTGTTTTTTGCACAAATGCTACTCCACAACCTATGTTCATAATGCTGGTGGTATGGAAGCATGGAAACTGGTATAAAGTCCTATTGTATACATGTTTTGTGAGTTTCTGGTGCTGCATGTTCCCTGTTACGTCCTGACCGGTTTCCAGTAGGTGTGTCATTAAGTTATAAGGCCGACGCTGATAACATGGCACTCCTTGCTGGAACAGGAACTGATAAGGGGCTCACAAGAAAGTATAGCAAAAAATAAAATGTCTCTGTATACTCAGTACCTGCAACAAGAAGCTACCTAGTTAGTATGGTTGAAAAAAAGACACGTCTATCAAGTTCAATCAAGGAGGGGACGGATGAGAAGAGGGATGGATGATGGGTAGATTCTATAAATATGCATTAAAGGGGTTATCCAGTGCTAGAAAAACATGGCCACTTTCTTTCAGAGACAACACGACTCTTGTCTCCAGTTCAGGTGCGGTTTGCAATTGAGCTCCATTCACTTCAATGGAACTGAGCAGCAAAACCCCACCCAAGCTGGAGATGTGAGTTGGGCTGTCTCTGGAAGAAAGTGGCCATGTTTTTGTACCGCTGGATAACCCCTTTAAGCTCCATTCACTTCAATGAGACCAAGTTGCAAAACCTGCACCCAACCTGGAGACAAAAGTGGGGCTGTCTCTGGAAGATAGTGGCCATGTTTTTGTAGCACTGGCTTACCCCTTTAATGGCACTTCTAAACATATTGCTGAAAATTAGCACTTGTCCAGGCTCTGATCGTAACTATGTAGTAAATATGCGTTTGTATATACTGTTTATAATTACCTTCGTATGTATATACTGTAAATAATGTGTTTACACTGAAAGACTTGAGAACGATTAATAATGATTTTAAGGTCAACTCAAAAGATGTGATCAATGACATACAAACTAATTTTTGTTTGTCGTTGGATCGTTGCTGCATTTATACCAGAAGACTATTGCTTAAATTCGAACAATTTAACGACTTTTTGCACATTAATCGGCCTGTGTAAAAAGGCCCTTTAAATCTCTTTCAAAAGAGATTGCCCTGAAGTTAGAACTGGCAGATGGTCTCAAGATTGTGTCTATGCTGATAAGTGAGGATGGGAAGACTGCATGATAAGCAGGAAAAAGTTCACCTGACGGGAAAATCTGTCAAGGTAATCGTATGTTATGTAATCTTCTCACACATGGCAAAGGGCAAGCCTGTGGACAAGGGCAAGAGTGTCAACGACTCCCATAATCAATGGTTTTTGAAAGTGAAGTCTGTCAGCTATAATTCACATTCCAAATTGCTGACATGGTTGGATAGCTGTTAGGACAAGGAGACACATGGTACCTTTCATATATCGTGCTGTGCTTCCAGAACGTAGACAAATGCTTTTATTCTCTGGAGTCAAAACTGACTCTTTATAATGAATAATGTCAGGAGTTCCGAATTGTGGTCTGCTACACGTCATCCACACATGGACCATACTTACAGAATGCACTTGGAGCACGCCCCTATTTGTACTATAGATAAGTAGAGATGAGTGACTCACTTATCGCTTTGTTAGAGCAGAGCTCCGTTCATGAAGCTGCCAGCCTTTCAGCACTGCTTCACTCGGTCACTCCTCCCAGGATGCTAGGGAAAAGTTGGATCCAATCCTGAGAAACTTCTCCTAAATTCCCAGGATTGAATCCAGCTTTTCCCCAGCACCTGGGGTGGAGCAGCAGGGAGCAGAGCAGCGCTGCAAAGCCGGCAGCTTGATGAGCGGAGCGCAGAGCAAACAAAGTGCTTCGACTCGTTTAGATGAGTGATTCCCTTATCTCTAATTAAAAGCATTTTCCACATTCTGGAAGCAAAGACGGATATATAAAAGGTACCATGTGTCTCCTTGACCTAACAGCTATCTAACAGTGTCCGCAGTTTGGAAAGTGAATTGCATCTGAGAGAATTTCCCTTTAGGGTGCCTTCACACCTACCGGATCCGCAGCGGATTTTCATGTTGCGAGTTTGCAGCGAAATCCGCTGCGGATCCTGTACTGTGAATCTAAATCTGTCCCCTTCAGGCAGCGGATGCGCTGCCTGCATGGGACCCGGCCCCTTTAACCCCTGTGCCACCGGCCACTCGCAGCTCACAGCCCCCTTAAACCCCCGCACGCCCGATCGCCCCCGAGCATACATCACCTGCTCGGCCCGTGGCTGTGTGATGCTCCCGGGAGCATCACACAGCCACGGGTCGAGCAGGTGATGTATGCTCGGGGCCTGGGCTGCTATCAGGCGTGCAGGGGGGCCAGGGCGGGGATTGGGCGTGCGTGGGGGGGGGGGGGGCGTGCGGGGCGGCGATCAGGCGTGCGGGTGTTTAAGGGGGCCGGGGCTGCGGGCGGCCGGCGCAGGGGTATAAGGGGCCGGGTCCCATGCAGGCAGCGGATCCGCTGCGTGTATGGGACCCATTGAGCTTCACAGTACAGGATCCGCAGCTGATTTCGCTGCAAACTCGCAGCATGAAAATCCGCTGCGGATCCGGTAGGTGTGAAGGCACCCTTAAGGAGTAATGAAGGCCCTTTGACACTACTCGGAGGTTTCTAGTAGAGCTACTATCACACTGCAGTTGATTTTCAGAACACTTTTCTGGAACTTCTGTATCGGATATGGACAAGTCTCTGAGCGCTGTCAAAGGAAGTGCTTCATAACACCGCTGTCTAAAGTCAATACTGTATGGGCAGCTTTAGTTTGCTGTTTAGTCAAGGGCTGTACTTTCCATAATACATACAATCAGGAAAAGTTTTGTGGAGACATTGAGCCAGCAAAGCGGGAAACTGTTGCCCTTGACTTTAATTCAGAGAAGTAATACTAGGCACTAACAAACCAAGGCTGGGTTTACACAGAGATTTATCTGACAGATTATTGAAGCCAAAGCCAGGAACAGACTATAATCAGGGAACAGGTCATAAAGGAAAGACTGACATTTCTCTTATTTTCAAATCTATTTTTGGCTTCAAAAATCTGTCAGATAAATCTCTATGTGTAAGGGCACCCTTAGGGTAGCTTCACACACACCGTATCGCAGTGAATTTTCTGCTGCGGATATGCAGCAGATTTGATCTAAATAACTGAACACAGCATCAAATCTGCACCATCAGATCTGCTGATCTGCTGCGCATCGGTCGTGTGTGTTAGCACCCTTAGGGTACAAATACACACATCGTATACGCAGCGTATTTACTGCTGCGATACGCAGCAGATCAGATCTAAATAACTGAACACAGCATCAAATCTGCTGCATATACGGTGTGTGTGTTTTTACCCTCAAGGGTGCGTTCACACGTACAGGATCTGCAGCAGATTTGATGTTGCAGATTCAATGCAAAGCAACTCTGGGCCATCAAATCTGCGCCATCAAATCAGCTGCAGATCCTGTACGTGTGAACGCACCCTAAGGCTGGGTTCACACACATTTTGGTCAGTATTTTTAGCCAAAATCGGGAATGGAACCTACACAGAGAAAAAACTATGATGGAAATATCTGTCCCATTTTCTGTGTTTTGGACAGATTTGACGTTAAAAGTGTAAACCTAGCCTTAGGCCTTATTCACACGTCCCGCAAAGTTGGCTGTGATCACATATCTGCCACCACTGACAATTTTAGGGGACATTGAATTCTATACATCTATTCATACGATCCGTGCTATGAAAAGATAGGATATCTCCTAGTGCGGAGGCAAATTGCGGCAGGGATCCCCCAATAGAAGTCTATAGGATCCATGCTTTTTACTAATTAAACAGATGCCACATCCATGGAATCTGTGAGAAAGAGGGATCCCAGCGCATCCCCACAGCTAGATTGCACCCTCCACCTGATGCGTCACAGGACACACCAGTGAAAACGGATGCAATCACTGATTATTTTCCACAGATCCCAAATTTAGTTAGCGGACTAAAATCACGGTCCTTAAAAATCACTGGATATGTGAATGAGGCCTTAGGCTTTGTGTACATGACAATTACTGATCTGTATTGTGGCACCACCAGAAATGTATAGCCCTTTACTCCGTATTCGTCGAGGATTTATGATATCAATAAAGAGAAAATAAAACATGACACTATTGGAGCCCACGCTTCATGGGGCAATAGTGCCCCATCTGTCCACAGGTTGCGATTAGTATTGCAGCAATACCATACACAAAGTTTGGACATGGGTGGTGCTATTTCCAGCCATTTTTTTCTAATCCTGGACAACTCAAATACTCCAGTCTGCAGTTTTGCAAGGTGAAGCACACCTTGCCTAAAGACGTTAAGTCACCGCCCAGTTATTGGATCCCCTCCAACTGGTCAGGCTAGTTTCATTGATATGCTTTGTGTGCATTTTACCCTTATTCAGTAAGCAAATATGTACCAGAGTTAAGCCTGATCAGATCGCCTGCAGTCATAAGACATCACCTTACAGTCAACCATATAGACAAGGATTGACAATATTCCATTGACTGATGTCATTCCCCGCAGCCTCAGCTCAGAGAATCTTCCCGTTTAAAGCACCACTATATAGGTAGATGTGTCTGCAGTGTTTATGGCGGCATTGGTCATTGACCCCAGTGCAGAATATCCAACCCCAGTCTGGACTGGCTGATAACAGAAAAAAATAGCTTCCGGCTAGATAACAAACTTAGCCTATACTGTACATTGATAGCTAGGATATTAAGCACTATTATACGACCCAAGTCCCAGAAGTCAATACACCCACACCCAAAGTGTAGTGTCCCACCCTGAGCCACCAGAGAAAGGCGACTTACCCAGAATATAGTACTATATGTAATGAGGGTGAATTTCAGGCACAGGTACGGAAACCTGGAGCAGTATCGAACCTCTTCATTAGCCATGACCACCGGTTGGGAGTTTCCGTTCACTCCAGGCAATTGAGACCTTTGACTTTCTTAACCGACCAGGTGTATCGGACAAGGTAAGCGCAGGGATTGGCACTGTCTTGGTGGAGATGGACCTTCCCTGCAGGTCAGGTAGAGTCAGGAACCTTCTTGCAGCCCAGGTAAAGTAGTGGAGCCTCCGTGCAGCCCAGGTAGAGCGGAAAATCTTGCTTCCGCAGGTAATTTCCTAATTCTTGCACCGTCCTGTATCAGCTGTCAGCGTGCACAGGTAAATTGTAGGGCAGAATGAATGTGAGCTGGGATAGTAGGAATCGCTCTAGGGGTGTGTACGGTTGTATAGCAATAGGAGGAGCCTGGCTGTGTATTTAGCCGCACACTGGCCTTGCATGGGTGTGTTTAGGAGGATGTAATGTGTAGAGTGTGACTTGCAGCTGTAGGGTTGTTGATGAGCCTGAGTCACACTGGGAAGCAGGAAACTGGATTATCCTGGGCTGAGCAGCAGGCAGGGGCTGTGTGCAGTGATCAGCTCTCTGCACTGGTCAGTGCTTTGTGTGTATTAGGAGTTGGCAAAAATAGATCCTCTTCGGCTTATTGCAATGGGTGGGCTTCCCCTGGCAAGCTCTGGGGCTTCCCTCGGCGGTGGGCTGGCACCGGCTAATGATTGGCCATGCCAGCTTGTTGCTGTGCCTCCTCCCAAGGTGTGTCACTGTATGACCACACAGCCTCAGCTGACTCCTAGTTTATCCATAGAGCTGCACAGAGACAGCACTGAATGTTATTGCTGACACTGCACACAGGCGGACACAATCCATGCATTACAATGAGTGCTGGTGTAGTGCTAAAAGCATCCTTTAATGGGTGTTATTAGTGAATAGGAAATATAGCCTGATGGTGTATACTGCGCTGTAAGCCATTGTTTTAAAGGGACTCTGTGGGTAAAAAGATGAAAATTCTAATTTTATATTTAGTGCAGATGTTTATCTCAGGGATGGGGAACCTTCGGCCCTCCAGCTGTTGCAAAACTACATTTCCCATCATGCCTGGACAGCCTTCGGCTGTCCAGGCATGATGGGGATTGTAGTTTTGCAACAGATGGAGGGCCGAAGGTTCCCCATCCCTGGTGTATCTGACCCCCACTGGTCTGTAGATTACTGAGGGTCTTGTTGCAAGGGGTTGTCCAGCAAAAATCTTTTTCTATCAAATCAACTGGTGTCAGAAAGTTATATAGATTTGTAATTTACTTCTATTAAAAAATCTCAAGTCGTCCCATACTTATCAGCTGCTGTATGTCCCACAGGAAATGTTTTATTTTCAGTCTGACACAGTCCTCTTTGCTGACATCTCTGGTCGAGACAGGAACTGTCCAGAGCGGGAGAGGTTTTCTATGGCGATTCCCATTGAAAGCCTCTCCTACTCTGGAGAGTTCCTGTCTCGACCAGAGATGTCAGCAGTGTCGGACTGAAAATAAAACATTTCCTACGGGGCATACAGCAGCTGAAAAGTATGGAAAGACTTGAGATTTTTTTTAATAGAAGTAAATTACAAAGCTGTATAACTTTCTGACACCAGTTGATTTGATAGAAAAAGATTTTTGCTGGATAACCCCTTTAATGGATTTATGTACTAACTAGTGGTTTCATGGCCCATATGATAAAACTGAAAAGCAGAAATCTCCCCACATACAAACCAATGGAGGTAGTGCACACATTTTCCCGGAATACGTTCACTGTTTTTTCCTCCCAGGGGCCTCCCCAGAACTTGATCTGACCCTGTTTTTCTTGTTTACATGTAGTTCAGGCTGTCATGACTTTCTATGAATTAGCAATGCCCTGTCATTTTTTTTTTGTGCAGTCAATGGCTGTCCTATGTAACTGAACATAGAGATGCATATAGGTCTAAATACTAAATACCCCTCACAAGGGTAACCCCCTCCTGCCCCTGCACTGTAAATTAACGTCGTTGCAGCCCGGGGCTGCAGTGACACAGGCACAGAAGCTGTGCCTGTGTCATCTGTGTCAACTGTCAGCACCCGAGCCGCTCTCAGGTGCTGACTGCTAATCCTATAGATACTGCAGTTAGCCCGACTGCAGCATCTATAGGGCTTTACACAGAGAAGAGATGTTCTCTGTCTGTTAACCAATGTGATAGCAGAATCCCAATGGTAGCCATGGAAACCGGAAGCCTCAGGCTGGCGGGGAAGGGAGGTAGGTAAGGCCGGCGTGCAGCCATGAGCTCCGCCCCCTCTCCTCTCTCCCCTACCGCTGTTACAAACTTCTAACAGCGGCAGGGGACAGGGATCATTACGATCCCATAAGCTGAAGTCAAAAAACGACCTGGGCATTGAGGTATCAATGACCCATGGTCGTGAAAGGTGTAAAGACTAGAGTGCAGGGAATCCTCAGCTTTTTACCCCAGATAGGGTGGGTTCACACTAAGGAATCCGCACGGATAACTTCCAGAGGATTCCGTCGCTCACGCCTTTCTGCCGGCTCCATAGACACCATTCTATGGGCGGGCCGATTCCGTCCATGCATGTGGAAACCGTAAGTGGGTACGAGCGACGGAATCCGCCAGAATTTTTCTGCGCAGATTCTGTAGTGTGAACCCACCCTTAGACATATACAAAAGCCTGGTTATACAGATCTGAGGTGAGGGCTGGCGGAGTACATGCGGCACAGTAAGACAGGTACAGGTCAGGGCAGGCACTGGCAGTTCTGTACAGGTTTACGCAATCAAAGGTACCGTCTGACATACACCTGTTTATGATGTTGCATAGCTTTTGTATGCTGATATGAGGGGGCGGAGGTGGAGACACAATGAGTGCACAGCAGCCAATATATATATCCATATGGACACTGAGAATATTGTCTTCCTTTATAAATATACAGTCCTGGCTTCTTTTTATTCCTGGTAAGTGATGTAAGCACAGATCACTAAATGTAGTAGGAGTAGAAGAGAAGTGATAAAAACATATTGAATCAGAAGAGAAATTATATAGGTACAGATAGTAGTCCCTCCCTTCCTCTTCCTGTAATAGATATAGGAACAGATAGTGCTGTCTTCTCCTTCTTGTACACAATGTTGGTATAGTACTACCACCCTTCCTTTTCATGTAAAAGATGTAGGTACAAAAAGTACTGCCTTGCTTCCAATTGATGTAGATGTATATAGTAGTGACTCCCCTCTGCCTGTAACTGATGCAGGTACAGCTAGCAATGCCATCTGACCTCTTCCTGTAAATAATGTATATACAGATATTATATTCTTCCTTCCTCTAAATTACGTAGGAACAGATGATACTGTCCTTCTTCATCTTCCTGTAAATGGTATAGGAACAGATAGTGCTGCCTCCCTTGCTCTTAGGTACAACTAGTACTTATTGTGTGTTTCTTTCCTTTACATGTAAATGATGTAGGTACACATAGCACTGCCTCCCTTCCTTTACATGTAAATGATGTAGTTACACATAGTACTGCCTCCCTTCCTTTATAATGTAAATGATGTAGGTACACATAGCACTGCCTCCCTTCCTTTACATGTAAATGATGTAGGTACACATAGCACTGCCTCCCTTCCTTTATAATGTAAATGATGTAGGTACACATAGCACTGCCTCCCTTCCTTTATAATGTAAATGATGTAGGTACACATAGTACTGCCTCCCTTCCTTTATAATGTAAATCAGGGATTTTCAACCTTTTTTGAGCAGCGGCACACTTTTTATACTTAAAAAATCCCGGGCACACCACCAACCAAAATGGCACAAAATGACACTAAAACAGTACATATTATACATATAGTTAATAATATAGATTCTAAATGTATTTATACTCACTCAGTGTGAAACCTGGGCCTGTTTTCTTCTCCCCCCGTGCTTCTCTCCTGTGCTTCTCTCCACCATACTTCTCCCCCCTATTTCTCTCCTGTGCTTCTCTCCACCATACTTCTCCCCCTGCTTCTCTCCACCATACTTCTCCCCCCTACTTCTCTCCTGTGCTTCTCTCCACCATACTTTTCCCCCTGCTTCTCTCCTGTGCTTCTCTCCACCATACTTCTCCCCCCTGCTTCTCTCCTGTGCTTCTCTCCCCATGCTTCTCTCCTGTGCTTCTTTCCCCCATGCTACTCTCCTGTGCTTTTCTCCACCAAACTTTTCTCCCCCCTGCTTCTCTCCGCTGTTTCTCTCCCCCATCCCCATGTTTCTCTCCCCCCTGCTTCTCTCCCCTGTTTCTCCCCCATCCCTAGGTTTCTCTCCCCCATGCCTCTCTCCCTGTCTCTCCCCCACTGTTTCTCCCCCATGCTTCTCTCCCCCATCCCCATGTTTCTCTCCCCCATCCCCAGGTTTCTCTCCCTCATTGTTTTCTCCTGTTTCTCTCCCCCATCCCCAGGTTTCTCTCCCCCCTTCCTCCTCACCTCCTCAGAGATGGTCGCCGCTGCTGTCCGCCTCACCTACTGGCCGCCCTTAGGGCCCAGACGTGCTCCTCCAATCAGCGGAGACCAAGAGCGTGGTGCGCTGCGGCGCGCCGTAGCGCACACGTTGATTGGATGCGTGCATCACGCCCGCCACAGCGCACCACGCTCCCGATCTCCGCTGATTGGATAGGAGGAGCATGTCCGGGTGCTACAGGCGGCCAGTAAGTGAGGCGGACAGCAGCAGCGGGGCGATCTGCAGTGGCACCATAGTTTGGGGAACTTTCCCCGCGGCACACCCGCAGGGGCACCATAGTTTGGGAAACTTTCCCCGCGGCACACTGGTTGAAAATCACTGATGTAAATGATGTAGGTACACATAGTACTGCCTTCCTTCCTTTATAATGCAAATGATCTAGGTACACATAGTACTGCCTTCCTTCCTTTATAATGCAAATGATGTAGGTACACATAGTACTGCCTTCCTTCCTTTATAATGCAAATGAGGTAGGTACACATAGCACTGCCTTCCTTCCTCCTCCTGTAGATATTGTAGAAGCAGAAAGTTCAGTGTCGCCTGTCGCTTCCCTATAAAGTATCCTCAGATAAAGATAGTTTTGAGAAAATTCTGGTAGTATAATGTCCGGCCTCTTTTCCGTCTTCACCAGTGTTGTAAAGGATTAGGAAAAACATTTCTGCTCCTTCCAAAGCAGCGTCCACTAGTTGTATAGAGTATTGCATTACATCCCCATTCTCATCAATGGTTTAGAGTTGCAATACCAACCATAACCCCTGCACGGTGCTGTTTCTGGAAGACGGCAGCCATGTTTTTCTGAACCTTTACCACAAACCCTTTAAGAAAACACTTTTATTAGAAGTATTTTAGAGACCATTGTATATATGCATTTCTCTAGTTTGGCAGGTGATAGCAGAACGTATAGCAGACCAGGGTTAGACAAGTGATAACAAAGACTTGACAGTAGTTAAGCAATAAAAAATGAATCTGTAATAATAGGATTAGGGTAATCTGATTATAATTTGCTGCTATAAAGCAGCCTTAAATTGTTTATGTTGCATTTATAGGGCTTGGTTTTCGCTTCTATTATAAAATCTGAAGCAGTCCAGCATTTTTTATAGGGCCAACAGGCACCCCAAACAGTTAGGTGGCTCCACATCAAGGTCATACATAGCATAGAGACGGACCACCTTGGATCACCATCTCCTTTTCCATTGGTTGGTGATAGGGGCGGATTAACTTTACTATGGGCCCCGGGCTGTTCCCCAAGCTTGGGCCCCCCCCCCACCCGCTGTAACTATGGTGGCACTAACTTAAGTCTTTTTCCTCCATAATGCAGCCTGTAAAGGACCTGTGGTGACATCATTGTCACATGATAAGGTCCTTTGATATGTCTCTAATGTTACTGCATTGTCTCCTGGCTTCAGTTTTGCCCTGATTTGTGCAAAATTGCGGTAAAAAAGCTGTGATTTTTATGCAAATTATGACTGAAGTCTGTGTGGACATGGGGCGGGGGCATTTTTTTCTTGCAGATCAACTGGTGTTAGAAAGTTATATAGATTTGTAAATTAATTCTATAAAAAAAAATCTCAAGTCTTCCAGTATTTATTAGCTTCTGTATGTCCTGCAGGAAGTGATGTTTTCTTTCCAGTCTGACACAGTGCTCTCTACTGCCACCTCTGTCCATGTCAGGAACTGTCCAGAGCAGGAGCAACTCCTTATAGAAAAACAATCATGCTCTGGACAGTTTCTGTCACAGACAGAGACGGCAGCAGAGAGCACTGTGTCAGACTGGAGAGAATAGATTAATTCCTACAGTACATACAGCAGCTCATAAATACTGAAAACTTGAGATTTTTTAATATAATTAATTTACAAAAAAGGGAGTTCCCCTTTAATTAAGACTTGGCTCCTTAGGAGTAATAATAGTTATTAAAAAAAAAAGAAAAAACAGCAGATAATGCATGAAAATGAGTAAGAGTTTAATTTACAGTTTTATTACTTTTGACCAGTGCCAGAAGAATAAAATCTGGATTCTGAGCTCCCACAATGCACTGCTGTCTGATACCAGCAGAATACTCTAAAATGTGTTACAAACATAAGAATAGGAATACAAACCATCATTAAACTCAAAATTTATAAAAGAAAAGAAAGCGAGTAATAAAGTTACACAACATTGATTTGAAAGACTGAATTTCATACACTGTTGTTCCAAAGAAGAGTTCCCCTTTAAAGGGGTGCTCCGGCGGGGGGGGGGGCACTTTTTGGGGGGGACCGGGGAGGAGGTGGCTGAAATAAAGACGTCCACTTACCTCCCCGGTTCCAGTGGCAGGTCCCGCATCACGGCGCTCTGGTCCCCGATTCCCGGCCGCTTCCGGGTGTCTGACGCCGCCCGAGACTCTACGTCTCAGGGCCACTCAGCCACTCAGTGAAGGAGGCGGGATCCAAGCGGACTTCAAACGGATCCCGCCTCCTTCACTGAGTGGCTGAGCGGACCTGAGACGTCACGTCTCGGGCCCGCGTCAGACACCCGGAAGCGGCCGGGAACCGGGGACCGGAGCGCCGTGATGCGGGACCCGCCGCTGGAATCGGGGAGGTAAGTGGACGTCTTTTATTTCAGCCACCTTCTTCCCTGGTCCTTCCAAAAAAGTGCCCCCCCACCGGAGCACCCCTTTAATGCAGAATACCCGGGACTAGGGATGGTCCGAACCGTCCGAACCCGAACTCTCGGGAATGATTCCTGCTGTCTGCCCGCTCCGTGGAGAGGGTGGATACAGCGGAAGGACCGCCTGGAAAACTGGGATACAGCCATAGCCATAGGCTGTATCCCAGTTTTCCAGGCGGTCCTCCCACTGTATCCACCCGCTGCAAGGAGCGGGCAGACAGCGGGAATCTGATGCCGAGCATTCGGGTTATGAACCCGAACCTCGGCAGTTTCGGACCATCCCTACCTGGGACCTTGCCCTTAAAGTGAATCTGTACTCACCAACTAACCCCCCCCCCCCCCCAACCATCGGTTGTGTGACTCCAAATCCACCTGGTGCCATGGTTGGGGTGGAAACGTTTTTTTTATTCATGAGCAGTCAATGAGGCATAGTCCGTCCGTGCCCTAGGCCTGCAACACCTCTACTCTTTCTTCCTACCGCAAGTGTTGTGAGAGATATGGGCTCCATTTTGCAGTCACTCTAACAAATAACAGAAATCACAGATGCACCACCTCGTATGGGCGTGCAATAACCACGGTCCAAAAACGTGTAAATTATATTTAATTTCCCAGAATCACGTATAAAATCTAACTTTTGTTAGATATGCATTAAAAGTAAAAAATGTATTAAAACAAGTGTTCTACACATATGAAATAGGCACTTCACAACAGATCTAGGGTGTTGACCCTCTGATAGACTGGTATACTTAGGGATAGATTAGCCCAGATGTATAAAGATGAAATCAGACTTCAGAAAAAATTGCGATAAACAAGTATCTCTGTCTCAATCCATGTCTCTACGCGTTTCACCCAGATATATCCCTGGGATCATCAGGAGACCTTCACAAAACACAGTGGTACCAATGGTTTGGGTGGGTTGGTAAGTATAGCTTTGCTTTAGGGCTGTGTTCACACATTAGGGCTGTGTTCACACTGCATCATGTGATTGCAGTAATGAATCCTGTCATTGCTGTTCAGCCATCCTTCATTGTGTTATTGCAGTGAAACTCCAACGCTTGCAAACATATCCTTACTAAAATCCCTTCCCCTCTACAATGAACCATGAGCAGCTGTACATAGTAAAATGTTTCGTAATAGAGATCAGCACATGAGACTCTCTCAGGCCTCCTGTGGCGGGATGGTACATAGCTACAATTTGTGAGGTGTCTCATTACCCACTAAATAGCTAAAGACTGTCAGACCTAAAAACAACAGCTGAGGTCTATGTATAGGCCAGGGGTAGGGAACCTTGGCTTTCCAGCTGCTGTCCAGGCATGATGGGAGTTGTAGTTTTACATCAGCTGGACAGCCAAGGTTCCCTACCCCTGCTATAGGCACTGGACAGCCACAGATATACTGTATACCGCAGGTTTTCAAATACACTGTCAGGGCTCCAGATGGCGACCAAAATGGTCGCCAATGCGACCGACATTTTGCAAATGGCGACCAGATTTATTAATCTGGGCGCCATTTGCGACTGGCCCCGGCGGCGGCGCGCTGTCTCTTTAAGATGCGCGGCTGATGCGCGGCTGCCGGGGGTGTCCCGTCCTATCCCCGGCAGCGCGGCGCATCAGTGAGCTGCCTGGGGCCCTGACTTCCGGCACAGGAAGCGCACGTCAGAGACGCTTCCTGTGTCAGAAGTCACAGCCCCGGCGTACAGAGAGCTCACTGATGCGCCGCGCTGCCGGGGATAGGACGGGACACCCCCGGCAGCCGCGCATCAGCCGGGAACAGCGGCTGAAGAAGAAGAGGATCGCCGGGGGAGCGGGTTGTCAGGTGAGTTTGTGTGTTTGTTTTTTTTAAATATTGCTTAGCATAGAGGAAAGGGGGGGCATCTATAATGGGGGGGAGAAGAGAGTGCCATCTATAATGGGGGGAAGAGAAGGGGGGGGCATCTATAATGGGGGGAAGAGAAGGGGGGCATCTATAATGGGGGGAGAGGGGGCATCTATAATGGGGGGGAGGAGGGGGCATCTATAATGGGGGGGAGAAGAGGGGGCCATCTATAATGGGGGGGAGGAGGGGGCATCTATAATGGGGGGGAGAAGAGGGGGCCATCTATAATGGGGGGGAGAAGAGGGGGCATCTATAAGGGAAGGGGGGGGAGAAGAGGGGGCATCTATAATGGGGGGGAAAGGGGGCATCTATAATGGGGGGGGAGAAGAGGGGGCATCTATAATGGGGGGGAGAAGAGGGGGCATCTATAAGGGGGGGAGAAGAGGGGGTATCTATAATGGGGGGAGGAGGGGGCATCTATAATGGGGGTAGAGGGGGTCATCTATAAGGACAGGGGGCCATCTATAATGGGGGGGAGAAGAGGGGGCATCTATAATGGGGGGGGGAGAAGAGGGGGCATCTATAATGGGGGGGAGAAGAGGGGGCATCTATAATGGGGGGGAGAAGAGGGGGCATCTATAAGGGGGGGAGAAGAGGGGGTATCTATAATGGGAGGAGGGGGCATCTATAATGGGGGTAGAGGGGGTCATCTATAAGAGGAGGGGGCATCTATAATGGGGGGGGGAGGAGGGGGCATCTATAATGGGGGTAGAGGGGGTCATCTATAAGGGGAGGGGGCCATCTATAAGTGTAGGGCAAACTGGCTGCAGACACTGGGAGATAGATATATGCACAATTATTATTATCAGGGCCCCTCAGGTGTCTGTATTGTAGGGGGTCACTTGCATTAGTCACTAGGTGAGAGATATATCTATCTATATACACATCTTGTGGGGGGGTCACTATGGCTGCAGTCATAAGTCTAGCTCAGTATGTATAGACTGTTGCAAGCTTTTAAAGGGAACCTGTCACCCCCGGTGACGGGGTGACAGGCTCCCAACCCCCCGTTAGAGCCCCCTATACTCACCTCATCGCGCCGGGTCCCGCTTCTGAAGATGGTCGGGTCACGGAGATCTCAGCCGCTGCAGCCCGGCGTGCGCTGAGAGATGAGTCCAACGCTCATAGAGAATGACGGGAGAGTCCAGCGCTCCATCATTCTCTATGAGTGTTGGACTCATCTCTCAGTGTGCGCGTCAGGCTGCAGCGGCTGAGATCTCCGTGACCTGACCACCTCCAGAAGCGGGACCCGGCGCGATGAGGTGAGTATAGGGGGCTCTAACGGGGGGTTGGGAGCCTGTCACCCCGGCACGGGGGTCGACAGGTTCCCTTTAAGTTCAAGTTCAGAAGAGTAAGCCTCATTAATAGGCTAGCCAAGTGAAGCTGAAGTACTGAGTCAGACTGGATATGGTTGTCAAGTTGCAAGTTTCCATGTTGAACGTTTTCAAACTAAGAAAAGAGAGAATCTAAAGGAGGAGGAGGAGGAGGCTGCTGCGGCCTCTGCACACAGTAAAGGAGGAGGAGGCTGCTGCCGCGGCCTCTGCACACAGTAAGTCCCATTTACCATAACATTAATTTTACATGGTTTCAAATGTTGGCGACCAAATATTCTATTTGGCGCCTAAATTTTTCAGGTTAGGAGCCAATGGCTCCTAGGTAAATTTTTTAGTCTGGAGCCCTGCACTGTGGGGGAGATTTATGAAACATGGTGTAAAGTGAAACTGGCTCAGTTTCCCCAAGCAACCAATCAGATTCCACCTTTCATTTTCCGAAGAGTCTGTGAGGAATGAACGGTGGAATCTGATTGGTTGCTAGGGACAACTGAGCCAGTTTCACTTTACACCGTGTTTGATAAATCTCCCTCTATGTTTTAGGAATGGGAGGTGGGACTGTCATCTGTTCATCTGTTCCCTATGGGGAGGGGTAAGCTGTAGCCAGACTTCTCTGGTGGTGGCTTATTGCTCCCAGAACAAAAGTGCTGTCCAGTGAAAATACTCTGGGCTCCACCCTTCTCTCTATTGACAAATTATGTCAGGAGGCCCCCATGCACCTTATACTGTAGTATAAAGCAGGGGTCCTCCGAACCCGGACCGCGGAGGCCAGCTGTCCGGACCCCTGGTCAGACCTCCCAACCGCCCCGTCCCGGGACGGCCCCCATGTATCCCACTCCCCACCGCAACGCCTCCCACCCCATAGGGGTACTGTCCTTAGATTTCAATACGCCTGTGGGGCTAGGGACAGTGTTGGCCCGGCCCCTGGCTGATACGCGCTCTCTGGGGATGTCCCGGGGATTCCCCAGCAGAACGCGCATCAGTGACCTCAGTGTACTCCGCTGTCCTGAACTTCCCGGAAGTACAGGCCAGCGGCGTATACTGAGGTCACTGGTGCGCGCTCTGCTGGGGAATCCCCAGGACATCCCTAGAGATCGCGTATCAACCGGGGGCCGAGCCTACAGGAGAAAAGAAGAAGACAGGCGCGGCGGGGAACAAGGTGCTAGGTGAGTTGTGGTTTGTTTGTTTTTTTGTCTGGGGGCCATCTATAAGGGGAGAGCACAAAGAGGGGCTATATACTACAGGGGGAGAGCGCACAGGGGGGCTATATACTAACGGGGGGGCTATATACTACTGGGGGGAGCGCACAGGGGGGCTATATACTACTGGGGGGCTATATACTACAGGGGAAGAGCGCACAGGGAGGCTATATACTACTGGGGGGAGCTCACAGGGGACTATATACTACAGGGGGAGGCGCACAGGGGGGCTATATACTACTGGGGTGGCTATATACTACTGGGGGGCTATATACTACTGGGGGGCTATATACTACAGGGGAGTGTGCACAGGGAGGCTATATACATACTGGGGGGAGCTCACAGGGGGCTTTATACTACAGGGGCTGAACGCACAGGGGGGCTATATACTACTGGGGGGGCTATATACTACTGGGGGGAGCGCACAGGGGGGCTATATACTACTGGGGGGCTATATACTACAGGGGGAGAGCGCACAGGGAGGCTATATACTACTGGGGGGAGCTCACAGGGGGCTATATACTACAGGGGGAGAGCGCAAAGGGGGGCTATATACTATTGGGGGGGCTATATACTACTGGAGAGAGCACACCGGGGGGCTATATATTACTGGGGAGGCTATATACTACTGGGGGGAGCGCACAGGGGGGCTATATACTACTGGGGGGAGCTCACAGGGGGCTATATACTATAGGGGGAGAGCGCACTGGGGGGCTATATACTACAGGGGGAGAGTGCACAGGGGGGCTATATACTACTGGGGGGAGCACACAGGGGGGCTATATACTACTGGGGGGACCACACAAGGGGCTATATACTACAGGGGGAGAGCGCAAAGGGGGGCTATATACTACTGGGGGAGGCTATATACTACTGGGGGGGCTATATACTACTGGAGGGAGCACACCGGGGGGCTATATATTACTGGGGAGGCTATATACTATAGGGGGAGAGCGCACTGGGGGGCTATATACTACAGGGGGAGAGTGCACAGGGGGACTATATACTACTGGGGGGAGCACGCAAGGGGCTATATACTACTGGGGGGAGCTCACAGGGGGCTATATACTACAGGGGGAGAGTGCACAGGGGGGCTATATACTACTGGGGGAGCTCACAGGGGGCTATATACTACTGGGGGAGAGCTCACAGGGGGCTATATACTACTGGGGGAGAGCGCACAGGGAGGCTATATACTACTGGGGGAGAGCTCACAGGGGGGCTATATACTACTGGAGGAGAGCTCACAGGGGGGCTATATACTACTGGGGGAGAGTGCACAGGGGGGCTATAAACTACTGGGGGAGAGCGCACAGGGGGACAATATACTACTGGGGGAGCAACAGGGGGGGCTATATACTACTAGGGCAGTCACCCCCTTTGTACCCAATATCAAAGTGCTGGTGAGAGAAAAAAACTGCAGTTTTCCCGCTAATAAGCATCAATTCTGTATGTAAATAGTTGAACGTTTGTGAAAAGTAACAAAACACGTTTCCTACTAATGTTCAGCTCGGACCTTCACCTGACAATAGACCTCGGTAAGTGGACCTTCACTAAAAGTTGTTGAGTACCCCTGGTATAAAGTGTTAGGGTACTTTCTGGCTCATTTACTACTATACTGTATAGGGGAACCTAGTAGCCCAACACAGGAAATGAACCATACCATCTTCCTATCTTCATATATTATTTCCTATCTAGGGTAGGAGGTAAAAGGGTGATCGAGGGGGTTTGACCACTGGAATCTCCAACGATCCCGAAAAACAGGAAAAATTGTCACAGGAACGATCAGTGTGCCTTTGTCCACGCAGCGCTCCATTAATTCTTTATAGAATTCTGAATGAAGCATTCAGACCCCTAGTGATCTGTTTTATATAGGGATAGGGGTTAATATCTTAAAATGGGAATCCCTCTTCAATCCAGTAAATACATGGACGTGTCTTCCATTGCGATTAACACTCCATTGCATCGCTCCAATGGGTCCTAAATAGAAGACTCCCCTCTAATAAAATCATTTAAAAAGATTTTTGTAAACCATAAAACCCTTTTAGTTAGGGACTGGTGACCTGGTCATATGTCAGCTGAACCTCTGTCCTGATGCTCTCCCATTGGCAGATGTCAGGGACAGCTATGGGTGCCTTTACACAAACAGATTTATCAGACAGATTTTTGAAGCTAAAGCCAGGACTATAAACAGAGAACAGGTCCTAAAGAAAAGACTGGGCTTTTTTTTTTTCTTCTCAAATCCATTCCTGGCTTTGGGTTCAAAAATCTGTTAGGGGTAGGGAATCTTGGCTCTCCAGCTGTTGTAAAACTACAACTCCCATCATGCCTGGACAGCCAAAGCTAATGCTTTGGTTGTCCAGGCACGATGGGAGTAGTAGTTTTGCAACAGCTGAAAAGTAAAGGTTCCCTACCCCTGGGGTAAAGGCACCCTAAGGATCAGGCAGTAGTTTTAAGTGCCCAATCCTTGTTTCTTCAGGCATAAGCAGCTACCAGGGGAGTCTGGCAGCAGCATTCCCTTCTGTCCCTTTAAGAACAAATGCACACTAGAATTAGCCAGGCATGCAGATGTTGGGGGGGGGGGGGGGGGGGGAGTAGGAGTGACAGCTGTCAGCTGAATAAGCTGACAGCTATCTAAGGGGACATTCACACGTCCTTACGAACGGGAAAGAAATGTAACAGTTTCATTCTCCACCCGGCATGATGTGTCAATATCATGGTGGCAGCGGGGAAACTCTTTGAATCACTGCAGCACTGTAGTGACAGATCCATGACGATTCAAAGAGTTTCACTGCTGATTTGTCAGTATCATGCCAGGCGGGGAACGAAATCTTTGACATATTGGCAGATTTTTTTTTTTTTTATGACAGTAATGTTTTTAGTCCTAGTTCACAAACTGCATTCCCTTTTATTGTTGATTTTCTTAAAACTGAATGTTACAACGTGGTATGTATAGATATCTATGATTGTTTGCATAGAATATATATAAAAGAGCACATAGTGGGTTAAACCGGTCCTTGCCGCCAGCTCCTGTCAGTGCTACAGATTTCATAATGTTAAAGGTCAGCTGCCGCCTCCACATTAGAAGCAGACAGCTAGTCGGCTGTAATAATGTGCAGTCATGAATTCCCTCTATGTCTGTGTGCTTAACATGCTCGTTCCTAGCTGGTGCAGGCCACAAAAATCACTTGTAGAGACTTATGCCCCTATTTCACGAGTCGTTTGGAGGAGCAAACGAGCGCTATTAGCGCTCGTTTGCTCCTCGTTCCCCGCTCGCTGCCGCTGCTATTCAACGCGGCTGCAGCGAGTGGGTGAGTGCGGGAGGGGGCGGCGGGGAGCTGCGGGGGGGCTGCCCGGGGGATCGCTGATCGTCCGGGCAGCCCATAGGATATAGCAGCGTCTGCTGCCGATGCTCCTATTCAACTGAGCGACGGCAGCAGATCGCTGCTATATCAGTCGCTTGTTTTTCAACATGTTGAAAAACAAGCGACTGCAACGATCAGCCGACATGAACGATGTCGGCTGATCGTTGCACTCTATTCCACGGGACGAATATCGTTCGTAGCGGCCGATATCGGCCGAATACGAACGATATTGCTCCTTTAAACGACCCGTGGAATAGGGGCTTAAGGAGACAAGCTGAGTGGTGTACATGAAGACTATGGTCTGTACACCCCCTCCTTATCTCCTCACAAAATGGTGGTTGTAACCAAAGAGGTACAGTGCTGCTTTCACCTTTACTGGTGGGGGTCTCACTAAGAATGCCACCCACATTTTAAAGGGTCTTTCCGAGACTTAGATATTGATGATACATTTACACAGAGATTTATCTGACAGATTTTTGAAGCCAAAGCCAGGAACAGACTATACACAAAGAACAGGTGATGAAGGGAAGACTGAGATCTCTCCTCTATTATCTGTCAGATAAATATCTCTGTGTAAACACACCATTAGGGTAGGATATCAATTTTTGGTCTATCCTGGCACCCTAGCAGTCAGAAGGCCTCCCATCTTGCTAAACTTGTGCTGATGTGACTCCCTACTAAGGATAGATGGGAGTCCAGCAAGAGGAAACCCCTGATCTGTAAGTAATTGCATATTCAAGCTCTTATTTTACAGAAAAAATCCCTTCTAAGGGTGCGTTCACACGTACAGGATCTGCAGCAGATTTGATAGCGCAGATTTGAATCTGCAGCAGATCCGCAGCAGATTTGATGGCCCAGAGTTACTTTGCATTGAATCTGCAACTTCAAATCTGCGCCATCAAATCTGCTGCAGTTCCTGTACGTGTGAATGCACCCAAAACATTTTTATTTTTTTTTTTCATTTTTCTTTTCTATATTTAGGTGGTGTGTCTGACCATCTGTATTTAAAGACAAAGCCATAATAGTAGGATAAAGTTTACCACTAAAAACATACCAAACTACATGTAAAAGTACAAGCGTGACAATCTCTGCCTCCTAGTGGTGGCTAGACAATCATATCTTACAATAGTCGATTTTATTATGAATAAGTAAGTTGCTGAAACAAAGAGACCGTTTGTGAAATCTTGAGCTGAGGCCGATGGCGTACCAGACAAAGAAATGTTTGGGATAAAAAATTATGGAAATGATAAAAAAAATTATGTAAAAAGAAAACAGGATTTATAAACAAAACAACATGTACATCACTTTGCTTCCAGATTTGGGGCCATTTAGATATATAAGGAGGAATTTTTTGGTATCTATGTTTTTTCATGATTATTTTCACTGTGGTATATTTAATATTCCTTTATATCACGTTTGAACATGTTTGTGTTTGTTTAGCGCACTTGCTGATCCGTTCAGGTTAACCAACGTTCTCTGAACCCGAGCGCTTGACATTTGAGTCCCGGCGTTTGGAGAAGTTAAAGCCTATGACCGTATTCACACGTCCCATAATCTCTGGATCCGTATTTCCGTATGCACATTGTTCGATATTGTTGGACGCAAACCAATGCTGAAAAAAAGGACATGTCCGAGTGCGGACCTAAATTTTTTTTTACAGATCCTTCCATAGAAATCAATGGGATCCGCTATTTTTTACGGATTGTAACCTGTTCAGCCTCCGTATTTCTGTAAAGAAAATACGAATGTTATAATGGACATGTTGAAAAATAAAAGGATTTACAGGAATACAGATGCACTACATATGCCCAATCCGTAATCTTTAGCGGATTGTATGGGTGGAAGATGTTTTCAGAGACTGGAACGGCCTGTCTCTTACGATGTGCGAACATAGCCTATGACTGTATGCATGTTTTCCATGTTTCCCGCCGCCCGATCAGCCGCGTCGTCTGTGGGATTAACTGCCTGGGGGGGGGGGGGAGCACAGCTCCTCTCCGGGCAATGGCGGTGGGAGGAGGCAATGTGTGGCAGCCTCCTCCCACCGCCAGATCTCACTCTGGGACAGCAGTTAGAGGCAGGGAGAGTATGATGTCCAGGGACGTCATGAGGCAGACTGCTTTTCATGACGTCCCTGGACGTCATATTGGGGGAAGGGTCTAATGGGATATTCTGGGAAAAATTAACTTTTCCCCTATTCACAGGATAGGGTAAAAGTAGTTTTTTTGTACGCTTAAAAAAAGGATGCATTTTTATCGTTTTTTTTATCTGTTTTTTATTATGGAAGTTAATGGAAAATGATCAAAATGGAGGCACACAAACACAAAATGGAGGCACACAAAAAAACTGTGTGAACCAAGCCTAAAAGAGCTTGGCTGCAAAGCTACGCTAGGGTAGGATTTTGCACAAAAAACGTTCAGGCATTGGAAACTAATGTAAAATAGCGCAAAAACCTAAATAAGTGTTGCACAGATATTTATGAAGTGCACAAAATCTCCTTATTAGCCAGAAAAAAATAAAAAAATGTGCAAACACAATGATAAATGTCCCCTATGGGAGGGGATTTATTAAACATTGTCTAAAGTGAAACTGGCTCAGTTGCCCCTAGCAACCAATCAGATTCCACCTTTCATTCCTCACAGACTTTTTGGAAAATGAAAGGTGGAATCTGATTGGTTGCTAGGGACAACTTCAAACCATGTTTGATAAATCTCCCCCTATGTGATTAGATTTTTAAAGGGGTTCTCCAGCGCTACAAAAATATTCCCACTTTCTTCCAGAGACAGCAGCACTCTTGTCTCCAGCTTGGGCGGGGTTTTGCTGCTCAGTTCCACTGAAGTGAATGGAGCTTATTTGCAAACCGCACCTGAACTGGAGACAAGAGTCGTGTTGTCTCTGAAAGAAAGTGGCTATGTATTTGTAGCACTGAATAAACCCTTTAAGATTTACATCAGTAGCTTCTCACTTAACTCAGAGGCCGAATCCCCAATAAAATGTGGAAAAATTAAGTAATTCTTGTGTATATCACTCAATGCTACTGATTTCATGGGGGTATAAAATGGCCTGAGGGGGTATGAATTGGCCTAGGCAGAAATATACCCCGGGGGATAATTTTGCCTAGGCCAAAATATACTCGGGGTATAATCTAGCCTAGGCCATTTTAACCCCGGGTATAGTCTGGGCTGGGGGTATACTCTGGCCTGTTACACCGGCTCTGTTATGAATAGACCCCGGGTCGGCACAGGACCCGCGGCTCTATTCATTCCCATGGAGCGACGGAAAGAGCCGAGTACAGTGGAAGAGCGCTGTACTCGGCTCTTTCCATTGCTCCATAAGAATGAATAGAGCCACGGGTCGTGTGCCGATACAGATACAGTGTGATACAGAGATCGCCGGTGTGGGAGGGGGGGGGGGGTTCAGGGGTTGGACCCCCTGCGATCTTCTACTTTTCCACTATCCTGGGCAGAGTACGCTGCTTATCTTTGCACCAATCTTAATCCGTATATTATAATGACGTGGTCCTATGATCATCTGTTGCATCTAATCTTTCCTTTGCATATGGTATTTCCTCTTCCTGATATCAGAATCCATAACAATCCAAGTAAAGATTAAGGCTGTGTTTATACTTCCTGTTTTTTAATTGCAATTATTGAATACAAAGCCAGGAACAGATTTCTAAAGAGAAGTCTTTCCTTCATACGTGTCCTCCATCTGTGATTTCTTCCTGGCCTTTTTTTTTTTGTTTGTTTGCATGAGCATTTTACAGAGGCTTAATCTTTCACTGTGTCTTAAAGGGATTTTCCTGTTTTAACGAATAAAATTGATTCAATGTAAAATGAAAGGGTATACCATTTTCTAATATATTTCCAGTTTCAATTCCTCATGGAAAGATCTCTGTTTGCTTCATTGGTTTCTCCAATATGATATATATTTCATTAGAGGAATCTGTCAGCTCTGGAGGCCCTACATGAGGTGCTGACAGTGTGCTGTAGCAGTCCCCTAGTGAGCATGGTGCCTTTTGGTAATTTTCCGTGCAGTGGGTTATGTACAATCTTACATCTTCTACTGTAATGAAAAGTGAAATAGGAGTTGTTTGTGCCACACCCTGGCACGCCTCACCACTCCTTCCCCTCCCTCCTCTTCATGAATAATCAATGCTGCCCGGCCTCCTGCTCGCTCAGCTGTCAGTCAGTGTCTCTGATTGCAGATCAGTCCTCTGTAGGCAGTTTATGTCTAAGGGTAGCTTCACACGTGCCGTATCGCAGCTGATTTTCTGTTGTGGATCCGCAGCAGAATTGACTAAATGAATAAACACAGCATCAAATCTGCACCATCAAATCTGCCGCAGATCCACAGCAGATCTGCAGCAGATTCTACAGTGCAGATTTAATGCTGTGTTCATTCATTTAGTCAAATCTGCTGCGGATCCACAGCAGATCCACAGCAGAAAATCAGCAGCGATACGGTACCAGTGAAGCTAACCTAAAAGAAACACTCAGATGTAGTTGAATCTTTGAGCCCAAATGTGTTGGAGCTGTGATCAAGGCGTAACTCACTTGTCTAGAGACCTGCCAGCAGTTCATTCTCTGGTTCAAATACCCTGATGGAAATTAAATAGAGGTCTTCATTAATTTTTTATCATTTTTTGTATTTTGTATAATTTTTAAGGCTATGTTCACACACAGTATTTTTGCTCAGTATTTTGCTCAGTATTTTGCAACCAAAACCAGGAGTGGATTAAAAACACAGAAAGGCTATGTTCAAATACTGTTGAAATTGAGTGGATGGCGGCCATTTAATTACAATGGCCGTTATTTGCCATTAATTTGCAGCCATCCACTCAATTTCAACAGTGTTTGAACATAGCCTTTCTGTGTTTTTAGTCCACTCCTGGTTTTGGTTGCAAAATACTGACCAAAATACTGTGTGAACATAGCCTTAAAGTGACTCTGTAGCCACAATCTGACCCCCCAAACCACTTGTACCTTCGGATAGCTGCTTTTAATCCAAGATCTGTCCTGTGGTTTGTTCGGCAGGTGATATTGTCCTAAAAAAATACTTTTAAACTTACTCCCGTTTATCTGTGCCCTAACTTGGCACCACCCCTCCGTCCCTCCTCCCCACCCTCTTCATCATTAGGAATGCCACTGAAACATTTTCTCCATGCTAAACACTGCACAGGTCCTTATTGATCCAGCCCATGTGCCGGGCTGCCACAGGTGGGGAATAGAAGGCAATCTGCCTGGAGCATTCCTAATGATGAGGAGGGTGGGGAGGAGGGACAGAGAGGTTGTGCAAAGTTAGGGCACAGATACTCCTGTTTGGCACGGGCTTCAAGTTTAAAAGTATTTTTTTAGGACAATAACTGCATCACCTGCCGAACGGACCGCAGGACAGATATTGGATTAAAAGCAGCTATCTGACTGTACAAGTGGTTTGGGGGGTCAGATTGTGGGTACAAAGTTGCTTTAAAATGATACAAGGAAAAAAAAAAGAAGAAAAAAACCCTATTTCATTTCCATCAGAGGATTTGAACGAGGGCATGAACTGCTGGCAGGTCTCTAGGCAGGTGAGTTACCCCTAGACCACAGCTCCAACACATTTAGGATCAGAGATTGAATTACATCTGGGTGTTTCTTTCGGACATAAACTGCCTACAGAGAACTGATCTGCAATCAGAGACACTGACTGACAGCTGAGCCAGCAGGAGGCCGGGCATCATTGATTATTCATGAAGAGGATGGAGGGGAAGGAGTGGTGAGGCGTGCCAGAGTGTGGCACAAACAACTCTTTCACTCTTCATTAGAGTAGGAGATGTGAGATGTGTGTAAGTGTGTGTTATGTGTAGGTGGGCATAACATCAAAATAAATTCTGAATGGAATTTAGAGCAAGCAAGGCTACAAAGTAATATAAATAACTTGATATTTTTCATAATGATCTTTAAAGAGACTCTGTCAGTAGGTTTCTGCTGTCCTATCTCAGGGTAGCATAAACCAGTGATTTTCAACCTTTTTTGAGCCGCGGCACACTTTTTATACTTAAAAAATCCCGGGGCACACCACCAACCAAAATGGCACAAAATGACACTAAAACAGTACATATTATACATATAGTTCACGGAGTTCACTCTTGGGGGTTTTAAATCAGCTTTTTATCACCACAAGAGCTGCTTTTTAAGCCCTCAAGAGTGACATATGCCGGGCAGAGATCCTTTCAATAAATTATTCATTTTAAAAAAGTGAAATAAAAAAGGATAACCCCCTCATATATACAATCCCATGTAACCTCATACATACAGTCCCATGTATTCCCATATATGTATATATATATATATATATATATATATATATATATAAACAGTCCCATGAAAACTCATACATACAGTCCCACGTATATGAGCACATAATTATCAGCACCATATACTGTGGTGATGTGCACTGTATAGCCACAGTATATGGTGCTGATAATTATGTGGCTCATATAACTGCAGTATAAAGGGGTACAATGAGACGTACTATGGCCATGAGGCCAGAGTACAAGTGCCCCCTGCTTTGCCCTCATACAGTAATAATGCCCCCTGCAGTATGCCCCATATAATAATAATGCCCCCTGCAGTATGCCCCCATATAATAATAATAATGCCCCCTGCAGTATGCCCCATATAATAATAATGCCCCCTGCAGTATGCCCCCATATATTAATAATACCCTCTGCAGTATGCCCCCATATATTAATAATGCCCTCTGCAGTATGCCCCCATATATTAATAATGCCCTCTGCAGTATGCCCCCATATATTAATGCCCCCTGCAGTATGCCCCATATAATGCCCCCTGCAGTATGCCCCCATATATTAATGCCCCCTGTAGTATGCCCCATATAATGCCCCCTGCAGTATGCCCCCATATAATGCCCCCTGCAGTATTCCCCCATATATTAATGCCCCCTGCAGTATGCCCCCATATATTAATGCCCCCTGCAGTATGCCCCCATATAATGCCCCCTGCAGTATGCCCCCATATAATGCCCCCTGCAGTATGCCCCCATATATTAATGCCCCCTGCAGTATGCCCCCATATATTAATGCCCCCTGCAGTATGCCCCCATATAATGCCCCTTGCAGTATGCCCCCATATAATGCCCCCTGCAGTATGCCCCAATATAATGCCCCCTGCAGTATGCCAATATGCACCAATAGTTTTAAAAAAAACAAAACAACAAACCATCATACTCACCTAATCGGCGCTGTGTGTTCTCCCTCCTCTTCAGGCTCCGTCCTGTGAGCCGCGGCGACTGAACCTCCGGCAGGCGTGATGACGTCACATCATCACGCCTGCCGGAGAGGTCACGTCCCGGCCTCCCATAGGCTGCTGGCATGAAGTGCCGCGGCCTATGGGAGTCAATGTCAGAGCAGGACGCTGACAGGTCCTGCTCTGACATTGTGCGCGATTGAATGTTTCGCCCGCTCACTGTGTGAGCGGGCGGAACATCAATCCATCGGCATATCCCTAGAAGCTGCGCGGCCGCAGCTTCTAGGGATATTAAAGGGACAGTTTCTAATTTCCGACCGGGATCCCGCGGCACAGCTGGCGGGTTCTCACGGCACACCAGTGTGCCGCGGCACCCCGGTTGGGAAACGCTGGCATAAACTATGACAGAGAAAATGAACATAATGATGTATCACTTACATTGTTTTATGCAGATGATTCAGATAAGTCCTCCTGAATAACTTGGACAATAAGTAGTCCTCTCCATTATGTGCATGAGCCCAGTAGTCCTGGATATTCATGAGAAGCAAAAAACTCCTCCCACCAGCTGCAGATTGGCAGTTATTTATCCTTGCTGTGTATTAGCAGCAACTGTCAATCAGCAGCTGGAGGGTGGGGGAGCGGTGTAGCAAGAATCCTATTCTCCTGCATATTAGGAGAACGGCTGAACAGAATGATGTCAATAATACACCGATTTGTTCAACATTTCTGTCACTAGTTTATGCTGCCCTCATTTAAAGCAGAATAAACCTAGTGACAGATTCCCTATAAATGAACTTCAGGACCACAAAGTAATAGTTTTTAGTGGTTTATTGCACTGGAAATGTTTCTAGGTTGAAAATGAAAGTCTGATTATTTCAGAACTTTTAGCAGAACTGGAAGAGGAACTGGTGCCAACAATAAGTGCTAAAAATGTGAATAAATTAGCTGTTTATTTCTAAAAGAGGAATTACAACATGTCCACGGTGCAAACAGATACAGCAAATGTGTCCTCAGTCATGTACCCCATGGTGACATCTTGTAAAGGCATTGCCTGAGATTGAAAAAAAGGGTCTTCTAGAAACCGCCCCAGTCTTGTCCATGGGTTGCATGCAGGGGGAGGGTATGGACCAGAACCTAAGGGGGCCCATAAAGTCCAAAAACGTTAAGGGGCCCTGGCATCAGATTTTACACTTGAGCTAGATCAAGGAGCCCTTATGGCTAAAGAGGATATCAAATATGCATTCCACCTGCTTCCTGTTTATAGTTGTTACAATTCTTTTTGGGGTTTTCTTTGTCATGCAATTATTTTGAATGGTTTTCTTAATTTCTAGAATTGGTAGTTAGGGTTAGTTCTTCGTGAGGGTTTGCATTATTTGCATGATTTTTTGTTTGTGGGGTCAGCTGTTGGGGTTGATTGTTTTCAGTTATTGAATCATTTTATGTGTGTATACAAGCATTTTGGGGTTCCCTTGGCAGACGAGAAAACCGTTTTTTCAGGTCCTTGTTTAGAATTCTTAGGAATCAAAAATTGATTCTGTTTCTATGGAGTTCTATCTGCTGAGGGAAAAGGTGGGTAGAACTTGTGAGCTGCTGAGGAATTTTCTGGGACTGGAGGAAGGTCACTTTAAAAGAACTCCAGTCCCTCTTAGGTAAGTTAATGTTTGCATCTAAAGTCCTACCTAGACTATTAAAGGAAGATTTAAATGAATGGTTTGAGTTTTTGAGAGACTTTAATGGCCATTCAGTTTGGCAGTCTGAATTTAAGGATTCTGAAGCTCTAGGCCTCTAGGGCAGGTGTGCTCTTTCTTCATGAGGACAGCTCTCAAGTAGCTTCTAATCAATTTAGAGCCATGCTTAAAAAGATTTTACATGTTTCGGGTTTGGTTAGTGCTGGTTTTCCCTACAAAGCTTTCGCATTCGTGCCTCTACGGAGACGGCACGTTTAGGCCTATTAGCTGACACGAACAAATTCATTGGCAGATGGTCTTCTGAGCGGTATTACATATATATATGACCTAACCTATGTCTGTATTCTCATTTTCAGGTCCCAGGTCTATCAGGTCAGGTTAGGGCACTCCTTTAGTTCCTGGGCCCATAGGAGGGCTAGTTCTCGCACCAGTCTAGGATTAGACTAGGTTTGACGTTAAATGGGGCTCAGGGGTTAGGAATATGATAGAAGTTATTCATGGTCTTCCAGTTTTCACCACATAGACCTAGAAGGGTTTGTTACAGGTTTATATTAGAGAGATGGTGTGCACCTCTCTGAGGTGGGTTTAGACATCTTCAACAACGGGTTGCAAATAGGGATGGTCCGAATCTGCTGAGGTTCAGGTTCCTTTGATCGTCATTCGAGCGGCATTCGATTCCCGCTCTCTGCCCGCTCCGTGCAGCGGGTGGATACAGTGGGAGGACCGCCTGGAAAACTGGGATACAGCCTATGGTTATGGCTGTATCCCAGTTTTCCAGGCGGTCCTTCCGCTGTATCCACCCTCTCCACGGAGGGTTCAGGTTCGTACGAACCCGACCCGAACCAGGTTCGGACCATTCCTAGTTGCAAACATTGATAGAATTAGCTGCGGTGTGGGGTGCCAGGTCAGTCCAAGGCCGACCTGCCTGGTGGTGGTCCCCCAGCTCGCAATGGGGGGACAGTTTTAATGGACTAATTTTGGGATTTATGGTATTTGCTATGGTTTGATTTGTTTATTCATTTATTGATTATTTATTGCATTATTTATTTATTTGTTGATTCAGATTAACATGAATAAACACATGCCAACTTATACCAAATAAAGTCATTGTTTGTTTTCATTTTAAGTAGGGGTGGGACGTTGTAAGCCCATGAAAGGGCCGCCTGTAATGACTATGAAGGGGCAATGTGGGTGGTCACACCCCCCCCCCCCTTGTTTCCCCTTCAAGTTCGTTGGTGTGTTGTCTGTTGGATATCGCCCTGGGGCCCCCCTTTCCCTGTGTGTATGTATGGGGAGGAGTTTGGTACTTACTAGAGATGAGCGAACCGGGTTCGGGTTCGAGTCGATCCGAACCCGAACGTTCGGTATTTGATTAGCTGGGGCTGCTGATGTTGGATAAAGCTCTAAGGTTGTCTGGAAAACATGGATACAGCCAATGACTATATCCATGTTTTCCACATAGCCTTAGGTCTTTATCTAACTTCAGCAGCCACCGCTAATCAAATGCCGAACATTCGGGTTCGGATCGACTCGAGCATGCTCCAGGTTCGCTCATCTCTAGTACTTACCTCTCTAGAAGCTTCTTTATAGGTGCTGTTGCTGGGCAGATTATCCTTAGAAAAGTCGGTGAATGGCTGCAGCGATTCTGGCAGTTTTCCTGGCACCGTATAAAAGGTCCGGTTTCCAGTCAGGTGGATCAGTGTGAGAGAACCTGTGAAGACATAAGATTAGAGCTGCGTGGTCAAGCAGAGAAGTCCGCCCTCCCAAAGCATGTCTTCACAGAATTGTCATGGTGTTTATTCAATGGGCGGTCACCCAGCTCGCGCTGGGGGGACAGTTATATTGAACTGATTTATTGATTTATGGTTTTTGCTATGGTTTGATTTGTTTATTTATTTTTTTATTGATTAATTATTTATTCATTAGTTGGATTTAATTCAGGTTAACATGAATAAAAACCGCAGCCAACTTTTGCCAAATAAAGTTGTTGCTTGTCTTTATTTTAAGTAGGGGTGAGACGTTGTAAGCCCATGTGTGTCAGTCAGTAAGTGTGTGTGTGTGTGAGTCAGTAAGTGTGTCAGTCAGTAAGTGTGTGTCCATCAGTAATGTGTATGTCTTAAAAGTGTGTGTGTCAGTAATCTGTGTGTGTGTGTGTGTGTCACTAATGTGTGTTTGTGTATGTTAGTGGTGTCTCACATGATTGTGCATAGTGGATGGATGGGGGGGGGGGGGGGGGGGGGGACGCTGAGGCTCTTTCGCCCAAGGGCCTGCAAAAACCTGGAGCTGGCCTTGAAGCTAGGAATGATTTTCTTAAAGCACGTCCACCCTCCATTTTGCCTCTTGTTTGAGCTGTAGCAGCAAAGGAGCCTGGTATTATAACAAGAAAATTGTGGTAATAGGGACGCCTTCACCTCTGGTCAGATCCTGCTATGTGGCAAATGGTAGCGGCGTTGAGATTCTGGCCATATTTTCTTGTAAGTTCAGTCATTTTAGTTTCTTGGACAGGAAGTATCTGTCAGGTTGCTTCTTCCTGTCAGCCATATTATCTGTCATGTTTGTCTGTCAATCAAATCTGTGCACTGACAAGCTTCAATGAGCGCTGTGCCTGCAGTGTGTGAAGTATACATATGGCTTATACAGTCCTGTCATACTTGCTTCTTACTTGTGAAGACGTCTTTAATCCCAGCCCATCAGTCAGGAACTTTTATCCTCAGCTGCCCTCTTGGGTGTTGTACGGGTTTAGGTTCTTCACTGAATATTAATAGTAATGACTGGTGATCATATATAATAGCAGTGTACAGCTGTGCTCGGTGTCCTCGTCACTGGGGCGAATTATGGACTGGCTCATAGTTGTGGTGAATTCCATCATGGCAGCAAATCAGCTGACATCGACCTGCGTATCATTGCTTTGGAATTAAGACCTATTTATTTACTGTGTGAAGCCTGAGGTAAAATTCCAGTGCAATGTTATATTGGACAAACTGGATGCAAGCTCATAGAATTGGATATACTGTATATGTCACTCATATATCATGAGGAATTGAGTTTACTTTTAGTGTGATACGATATTTATTTTCCTCAGATCTTACAGCTTGGCTGCTTTTTAGCTTAGCTTTTTTATGGCAGAACTGTGACCTGTAATTATATAGAACAATAATTATAACTATGAGATAACAGCCACACATGTCCTGAGATCAATGAGCCTTAAAGGGAATATGTCATCAGAAAATGACCTGTTGTTTAAATCAAGTTTATATGTTAAACATATTCCTAAAGAATTGTTGGTGATGTTCAGAAACTGAAAAGCAGAAGAGGTTTACTTTAGGGATTTACTTTTACTCCGGACAGTTCCTGTCACTGACAGTGGTGGCAGCAGAGAGCACTGTGTCAGACTGGAAAGATTACACCACTTCCTGCAGGACATTTAGCATCTATCTGATAAGTATTATAAAGTTTGAGTTTTTAAACAGAAGTAATTTACAAATCTGTATAACTTTCTGCTATCAGTTGATTAGAAAAAAAAATGTTCCCCTCTGGAGTACATCTTTAAATCATGTTACAGTATAAAGTGTTTTAAAGTTTTAAATGGGCACTTGGTCATTAAAAAAACTTGACATGTCACAAGTTTCTAATGGTCGGGGGAGCGTTCAAAACGTGACCAATCAGGAGAACAAGACAGTAGTCCATGCTGCTCTGTGTTCCTCTCTCTGCTCTCTGTGTTTGTCCGACCTGGACACTCCCATAGACTTACATTATGTGGCCCTCCAGATTCCCTCTTATGTTTTTCCTCCTGATTAGAAAATAGCTTATTGATATCCAAAGACCCGACCTTCCAGATTTGCAAAGGATCACGCCGCTTATCCAGACGGTCTGATCGTGACAGGTACACTTTAAACCACATGGGGGAGAGGGAAAGTATACTTACCACTCCTGTCTTCTGTATTCCCCATCGACGCTCAGCCAATAAGTGGCTGAGGCAGGACTGCATTTGCTGATTGGCTGAGTGGACTCTGCTCAGCCAATCGGCACCTGCAGCGGTGTCCCGCCTAAGGGTCCATTTACACAGAAAGATTATCTGACAGATTATCTGCCAAAGATTTGAAGCCAAAATCAGGAACAGACTATGCAAGTCATAAAGGAAAGCCTGAAATGTCTCCTCTTTTCAAATCCATTCCTGGCTTTGGCTTCAAATGTTTTGCAAATAATCTGTCAGATAATCTTTTCGTGTAAATGGACCCTAAGCCACTAATTGGGAGCAGTAATGGTGCGTTTACACAGACAGATTTATCTGACAGATCTTTGAAGGCCAAACCAGGAACAGACTATAAACAGGGATCAGGTCTTAAAGGAAAGACTGGGATCCATCCTCTTTTCAAATCCATTCCTGGATTTGGTTTCCAAAATCTGTCAGATAAATCTGTCAGTGTAAACGCACCCTAAGTATATTCCCCCCCCCCTTCCCTCTAACAGAGCACAGACTGTCACATTCAGATTAACCAGGTACCCTAATGCTGCGTTTACGCGTAACGATTATCGTGCGAATTTGCACGATAACGGTCGAATTCGAACGATAATCGTACGTGTAAACGCAGCGAACGATCAAACGACGAAGATAAATCGTACATTTTGATCTTTCATCAGGTCATCAAATCGTCGTTCATCGTACGCAAAAAATTCGCAAATCGTTCCGTGTGAACAGTCGTTCGCCGATTTAACCAATGTGTGAGATGTGTGAGATAGGCTTAAACGATCGCAAAACGATCACAGTGCGAATTTTCGTAAGATATATCGTACCATCTAAACGCTGATCGTTATAAAAAAATCGTAAATCCGACCTCGCTAATCGTACGATCGGGCCAATAATCGTTACGTGTAAACGCAGCATAAAGGAGGCACCTGGTTAATTACTTGAGTTTCCTATTGTTTTCAATGGGAATTTTTACTCAAGTGGAGCACTCAAGCATTGGAAAATAGTGACTTGAGTAACAATCAGTCGAGTATTTTGGTGCTTGCTCTGTCCCTGTCAGTGGTGCGATTCTCTATTAGTTGCTCTATTAGTCTCTATTATTAGGCTATTATGATGGCCACTAAGGGCCCTATTCCACCGGACGATTATCGTTCAGATTATTGTTAAATCGTTCGAATCTAAACCGTAATAGTTCAGTTGAAATGCAGTTAACGATTAACGACCGAACGAGAAATCGTTAATCGCTTTATAAGACCTGGACCTATTTTTATCGTTGCTCGTTCGCAAAACGTTTGCAAATCGTTCACATTGAATAAGACGTCGTTCGGTCGTTCGCAGTAGATACGAACGGAATAGCGAAGAAATAGCGAAGAAAAACAATCGCAAATACGATCATAAGTAACGAATATCGTTCCATGGAAATGACTGAGCGTTTTCAGGTCTTTCGCAATAGTGGTCGTTTGAGATCGTTAATCGTTAACGATTATGCAAACGATAATCGTCCGGTGGAATAGGGCCCTAAGAGTCTGTTTACACAGAAAGATTATCTGATAGATTATCTGCCAAAGATTTTTAACCAAAGTCAGGAATGGATTTGAAAAGAGGAAAATTCTCCGTTTTTTTCTTTATGACCTGATCTCTGTTTATAGTCTGTTTCTGGCTTCGGCTTCAAATCTTTGGCAGATAATCTGTCAGATAATCTTTCTGTGTAAACGGACATTGAGTGGCCAGAATTAGCCTATAAATCCCCACTAACCCCATTTATTTGATTGGCTAATTGTGGGTTGAGGGTCTCCGGCTCAGGGCTCCATTCCCCCCAGCATGCCTGATAGACGCCTATATTTTATGTTGCGCTATTTAAATCATTGTACACCCCTATCACCCGTATCACGAAATCTTCTGTGCAAAATGACCAACTCTGCTCGACTCCATCTATATCTATCACACTATCTTGCAAAAATCTACTAATAGACCTGTACATTGGTTGAGCACAGCTACACCTTCCTCCTCGCATGAAGCTCGCTCTGTTATTCCTCTTCGCTGTGCGGGTATTCATCACCACGTGAAACCACGAAAACTTTGCAAGATGTGTCAAGGGAGCAGATGGTAACACAAGGCTGTAACTTTCAGGAAACCGTAGGGACTTGTGTCGACCAATCACAGTGCACAGCGCTCAGGCACCTAGACGGCTGCTGGGAACACTTTCACATTGTAAAGTGTGCAGGATGGATGTGCAGGGTCGACTGGATATTTCCAATCGAGACCCCCAGGATGTGTATGAGCTGCTGCAGCGGCTGGGGAGCGGAAGTTATGGGGAAGTTTATAAGGTAAGTCATGGAATCCATACATGTGCATGCCGAATGCTGATCCCCAAAGCAAAACTACAACTCCCAGCATGCTAGAGGTGCTGGAAATTGTAGTTTTGCACCAGTCACAGGTTGGGGACCATCAGTCTGTAGTCTATTTTTTTAATGAAATGTTTTATGTATTTTGCACGCTCCCCTAGTTTTACATGCATGAGCTAATGCACTGTACTACTTCTCTTTTCTCTGGGTTCACATGGGCAGGATGCCCCCATTCCCTGCAGTACGGCATAATATGGGGTGGGGGCGTCTGCTGGAAATCAAAATGTTGCAATGAGCTGCCAGAAAGTCTGAGTCTTTAGCTTTAAAGTGTCATTGTCGTTTAAAAATTTTTTGCAGAAATCAATAGTACAGGCGATTTTTAGAAATTTTGTAATCGGGTTTATTAGCCGGAAAATGCATTTTTATCATGGAAAAAGCAGTTTGAAGCTCTCCCCCCCTGTCTTCATGGTTTTCTATGGAGTGGGGAGGGGTGTAGGGAGATGAGGCACCAAAACAGGACAACAAAGAGTTAATTTACAGCTACATCACCGGGCTATCTCCTCTGAAGTCAGCGCTGGCCTCTCTGACCTCTGAATAGTGGCTTTCATACAGGTCCCACTGTGTAATCCTTTGTTCACTGCTCTCTGCTGGCGACTAATCTCCCTCCTCCCCTCACCATAGATTAGACTGGGCTCAAATGATGTAAAAGAGTCGAGATTTCCTGATAATGAGCAGTGAATGAGAGGGGAAGGGGGGGGGGGGGGCCTGGGAAAAGTCTTTTTGAATGCGGATAATGGCATATTTGCCTAATGAACCCAATTACAAAGTTTCTTAAAATCACCTGTACCTGCAAAAAAAAAAAAAAAAAAACGACAGTGACGCTTTAAGGGCCATTAAGCATGGAGCTGATATAATTTCCCACTATGTATGTAAATGAGTCTAGAAGTTCTGAGAAGTGGGGATGTGTGAGACACGTACAGTTCTGGGCTTCCTGTCAATACACTAATTGAAAAACATAGCAGTCGTTCTGTCTTCAGCCTACAATGGCTGATAAGAGAGATGAATAGATAGTAATCAATAGCGCAGACAATGGAGATAGGATGGACTTTATGTTTAGGGTGCTTTTTTAGGTTAAGAGATTTGTATGTAATTTTCCCTTTAAGGGAGGACTCCAGCAGGAAAAGAAACATCAGCTGCTGTATGTCCTGCAGGAAGTGGGGTATACTTTCCAGTCTGACACAGTGCTCTTTGCTGCCACCTCTGTCCATGTAAGGAACTGTCAAGAGCAGCAGCAAATCCTTAAAGAAAACCTCTACTGCTCTCCAGATTGGAAAGAATACACCACTTCCTGTAGAACTGTAGAATTTTTTTTGCTAGAGTACCCCTTTAAGGGCTAATTGTATACTGTTGTCTGTGATATAGGGGCAATATATGAGTGGTCACTTCTCCATCAGGAACAGGGATCAGCACCCCTGTTCGTGAGAATCAGCATGACCCTTAAAGGGGTTACCCAGCAAAAATATTTTTCTTTTAAATCAACTGGTTTCAGAAAGTTATACAGATTTGTAATTTACTTCTATTTAAAAATCTCAAGTCTTTCCATACTTATCAGCTTCTGTATGTCCTGCAGGAAGTGGTGTATTCTTTTCAATCAGACACAGTGCTTTCTACTGACATCTCTGTCCAAGACAGGAACTGTCCAGAGCAGCAGCAGATTCCTATAGAAAACCTGCTCTGGACAGTTCCTGTCTTGGACAGAGATGTCAGCAGAGAGCACTGTGTCAGACTGAAAAGAATACACCACTTCCTGCAGGACATACAGCAGGTGATAAGTACCGGAAATTTTTAAATAGAAGTAAATTACAAATCTATATAACTTTCTGAAACCAGTTAATTTGAAAAAAAAAAAAAAGATTTTTGCTGGATAACCCCTTTAAGCAACCTTCATGCTTTTGTTGGGGAGAAAAAAGTAGTCATGCATTCACTGCAAGAATTCCAGTGTGATATTCCTCAATTGTCTGCAATCACCTACTAGTAAAGCTGGGACTTGGTTGGTGATCAATGTCAGAGCTGCAGCTTTGTGGGATACTTAGTGGCTAGCCTAGGAAAGTTTGATGCAGTGTGCATAGTCCATGAACCTGGCACAGGTGGCCCATAGAGTGCTATCCATAGACCTCCCATAGTCACGCATACAGTCTGTGAACACTATAGTAGTGAAGGAGCCTGGACCACAAAATGCATATAGTATGTAGGCTCATGCGCAGTCATAAGGCTTCCAATCTGAAGTGTCACGGAGGCTGTCCTTAGCCACATGATGCAAGCCTCCTCCCTTACAACCCCTGCCTTGACTGATCGACATGCATGGCTGAGTTTAGACAGACAGAAATGGGTGGTGGAGGGAGGGAGGTGTGCATGCTGCCGTGTGGCAATCCCTCCTTGACACTTGAGCTTTAAAGCGATTATCCAGCTAAAATCGTTTTCTTTCAAATCAACTGGTTTCAGAAAGTTATATAGATTTGTAATTTACTTCTATATAAAAATGTCAAGTCTTCCCATACTTATCAGCTGCTGTATGTCCTGCAGGAAGTGGTGTATTCTTTCTAGTCTGACAAGGTGCTCTCTGATGCCACCTCTGTCTGAGACAGGAACTGTCCAGAGCAGGAAATGGTTTCTATGGAGATTTTATACTGCTCTGGACAGTTCCTGACATGGACAGAGGTGGCAGCAGAGAGCACTGTGTCAGACTAGAAAGAATACACCACTTCCTGCAGGACATACAGCAGCTGATAAGTATATAAACAAATAAATTATAAATAATAATAAGTATGGGAAGACTTGAGATTTTTTTTTTATATAGAAGTAAATTATAAATCTGTATAACTAGAAAAAAGATTTTCGCTAGATAACCCCTTTAAGCAGATGTAAGGGTGGCAGATTCCCTTTAAATGGGTGTAAAAATGGTTCTAACATCACAACAGCGGGCTGCATGAACTTCACAAGGGGGTGAATACACTACAAGAATACAAGGGAATGTGCGGATTTTGCAACAGATCTAAACACTTTACAAAGTTGTATATTTCCTGTAAAAGGTTTTTAATCTGTACAAGGAAGTGATGAAACTTTACAATGGGTTTAACTCAACATGGCAGTACATGAACTTTACAGAGGGGGTCTACACCTCACAAATTCTAACAATTTCAATTATTTGCAAGAGGTCTAAACTGTATTAGGGAGAGTACAAACTTTACAAACATATTACAAGGGATTATAGAATAAGACGGTGTATTAGCTTTAAAATAGAGCTATACTTTGCAAAGAAATGCTCTCTGCTGCCACCTCAGTCCATGAAAGGAACTGTATAGAGCAGGGGATTTCCTGCTAATCTGGACAGTTCCTGGTATGGACAGAGGTGGCAGCAGAGAGCAGTGTGTCAGACTGGAAAGAATACACCACTTCCTGCAGGACATACAGCAGCTGATAAGTACTGGAGTTGGACTTGAGATTTTTAAATAGAAGTAATTTCAAAATCTGTATAACTATCTGACACTAGTTGATTTGAAAGAAAGAACCTGTCAGTGCACACAATGGAGCGTGCGGCTTCGGCCGCACACTCTATTGTGTGCAGCAGTGAATTCGGATACGGGCGTACACGGGTGCGCCCCACATCCAAATTCTGTAGAAATGAAGATCGTCCGGGTCGGGACTGCAGTACCGGCCGTGATGATGTTCAGTAACACCGGCTGTTCTGTGATCCGGACGGATTATTCATAGTGTGCACATGGCCTGATGCTGGTCAGTGAGGTCTGCTTGCTGTGCGCCCCCTGTCTCCCATTCATTATTGTTAAAACTAAGTAATATAAGATCAATAGATGTTGATTTATTAGAAGACTTTTTAGGGAGATTTATCAATCATGGCGTAAAGTGAAACTGGCTCAGTTGCCCCTGGCAACCAATCAGATTCCACCTTTCATTTTCCAAAGAGTCTGTGAGGAATGAAAGGTGGAATCTGATTGGTTGCTAGGGGCAACTGAGCCAGTTTTACTTTACACCATTTACTTTACCACCCCTCTATATGCTTGGTGGTAATTTTTATACTTTGCTATAATCCATGGCATCAGCAATGTTTTCCTGTATATATTGTCGTTGATCTCAGTGGTGGTGCAGAGGGTGTTGGGACTTGTTACATTGCAGATGACGATATGTGTCACATTCAGCCATGAGCTTGATAGAACATTGCAGGCTTGGTGAGAAGTGTAAAGGGTGTGACATCTCGGCCTGCGTCCACAAAGCCTCAGCTTATTATTATTGTTCTCATGCGGTGCCATCCAGTTACTTTGAGAATGCAATGTAACTACCGTCAGAGGAAGAGCTGAATGACATTGCCTGACCGTGCTGATGTCATCGGGAGCTGCAGGCTACACGGCTCGATTAGTAATTTTGCAATATTTAGGCCACCTGCTAACAGTGATACTTGCTTTCCCTCGGCCATACTGTGTTTTGTGGCTTCCTGTTCTTCTGCATTACACAGGTGCATACAGCATCCTCTCAGCTTCCTGTAAAACGCTGTGTATTTTACCTCTCTTACTCATGGTAACTACTTCAGCGCTGGATGGAGTCAGACAAGGCCGAGACCTAAACTTGAGTTCAACTTGAAGAAGTACTCCTGCAATTTACTTTATTGATTATGTAGTTAGTCAGCCATTTAGTTGTTAATCACTAGATGAAAATTCCTGGAATTCTTTTGTCCATTTGGGTCATGTGACCTTTTGGTGACCCACCTGTAATTTACATGTGTTTCTGTGCTCTCAGTGAGGGTCACCATTGCAACTAGCAGGACTTTTCTATATGATGAAGCTGCATAGACTGTTCCACACAAGCTTTTTTTGCAAAAATCAATAGTTCAGGCGATTTTAAGAAACTTTGTAATTGGGGTTATTTGGCAAATATGCCATTATCTGCATCCCCCTCCTCTCTCTCATTCACTGCTAATTACCAGGGAATCTCGACTCTTTTACATCAGTCGAGCCCTGTGTAACCTATGGAGAGGAGAGGAGGGAGGAGGGAGATTAGTCGCCAGCTGAGAGCAGAAAACAAAGGATTACACAGTGGGAGCTGTGTGAAAGCTGGTATTCAGAAGTCAGAGAGGTGACTTCAGAGGAGATAGCCTGGTGATGTAGCTGTTTAATTAACGCTTTGTTGTCCTGTTTTGGTGCCTCATTTCAAGGAGGGGTGATCCTTGCTTCCTTACCCGGCCGGGGTCTGCGCCGCAATGGCACCGATCCCGGCTCAACACTCGATTGCTTTCTGCTTTTTCCCCTAATAAAAGTCTGAATCACCCCCCTTTCCCAGGATATAAATAAAAATAAATAAATAAACATGTTTGCTATCACCGCGTACGTAATTGGCCAAAATATTGATGTATCATATTCCTGATCTCGCACGGTAAACGGCGTAATCGCAAAAAATTCCAAAGTGCAAAATTGCGCATTTTTTGTCGCATCAAATCCAGAAAAATTGTAATAAAAAGCAATCAAAAAGTCGCATATGCGCAATCAAGGTACCGATAGAAAGAACACATCATGGCGCAAAAAATGACACCTCACACAGCCCCATAGACCGAAGAAAAAAAGCGCTGTAAGCCTGGGAATGGAGCGATTTTAAGGAACATACTGTATATTTGTTAACAATGGTTTGAATTTTTTACCGGCCATCACATAATATAAAAGTTATACATGTTATATATCATTGTAATGGTAACTAGAGATGAGCGAATAGTGAAATATTCGACTTTCGAGAATTCAAATCGAATAGGCACTGAGATTCGACTATTCAAACAAATATTCGATTCCATTATAGTCTATGGGAAAAAAATACTGATGCAGTAATGTGATGTATGAATACAGCAGAGATTAGATGAAACAGATGGCACTGTAGGTATGGTGGGGGTGAGTATGCATTATATGGGCAAAAAAAAACACCTGAACACTTCTTCAAAGGTGGCAACTTGCCCAGAGCGTAACTGGCATGAAATGCACTTGCTTTTCCTAGAATAAATAAGTTCAAAAATAATATATCTTTTGTACACACCTGTGTGTTTATTTGTTTGTTTATTAACTATTGTTCAGCAATAAGAACACCCACTGGACCCTCAGCATAGAAACAAGCCCTGTGGGTAGTTTTATCAGTGATTGACAGCTATCCCTGTAGCAGAGTCAACTAGGAAAAACTTTCAGTCACAGAGTAGGCCTGCCCACTGGACTCCTACGCATAGTAGATAAGTAAATGAAAGAAAAAGTTAAACTGAGTATTATCTTTCAAAACTATATATCAATCAGCTCTGCTCTTCCTGCTCTATGTCATACTACCCACACATCACACACCATATCCAACATAACATTCTCCCTTTAACCAAAGAACAACAAAATAATATGTGGGAGCACGTAAAGCACAACTCCAGTGAAAAAAAAATTCTTTCAAATCAACCAGAAAGTGCCAGAATTTTGTAATTTACGTCTATAAAAAAAATCTCAAGTCTTCCAGTACTTTTCATCTGCTGCATGTGCTACATATCTATGTCTATGACATTCATTAAATTGGGTTGGTTCCTTTATGGTACAGATACACATTAGACTGAGGTTGATGAAAATGCACAATTTTCATGCCTCAACGCTAGTTTCTGAACGATTGGACTCCTCTCTAATTTAAACCAATGTACAATATCACCATACAACTCCTTACCCCACCATAGTATTTTACTCTATCTGCATCAAGAGGGTATCAGGGCTTATGCTAGCACTATAACTGGCAACCAGAAATGGACAAGAAAAGGATGAAAAACCAGTGCTTATTTTCTCACAGGGTAGGTGATAAATGTGTGATCACTGGCGGAAATAAGCAGGCACTGTACTCAGCTGTCACTGTAAGTTCCCTAGACTGAATAGACAGCACTGTACATGCTCCACTGTTGTTCCATTCCCACCGCTTTCACCAGCATTTACACATTTTACTTTACAGCAACCACATGGGCCAAAGAAGCCTGTGGTGTGGAGGTCACTCATTGATGTCTATGGGAGTTGTAGGCATAATCTGTGACTACAAGGAGGCTGAGCTTAATCGTGAATGGCCTGATCGTGTGTTATCTATATACTGGTGTTACCTTTAGGCTTTAGGCACACAATGCATTATGGTCTGTATTTTTTCATATGATGATAATGAGGATGCAATGCCCCGGATAGGGTAGCAGCTGAAGGAACCAATCATCCCAATTGGGCTGATATGGTTTCCTGAACTGCTGTATACAGCTCCTACAGCAGCCGTGGCCCGTACCAGCCGTGGCTGCAGCAGTAGCTGTATACCCGGAAAAAAAAGACTTTAATCCCCCGGGCGCCTGTCACGCGCCTGGGTGATTAAAGTCCTTTTTTCCAGGTATACAGTTACTGCTGCAGCCACGGCTGGTACGTGCCACGGCTGCTGTAGGAGCTGTATACAGCAGTTCAGGGAACCATATCAGCCCAATTGGGCTGATTGGTTCCCTTTAACTCCAGGATTTCCTAAAGAACTTGTAAGCGTGAAATCTGGAGTTTTCTGAGGCTATATTCACACACAGTAAAATAATACCAAACTACAGCCATAATTAAGGTAAAAATACAGTTTGCATATTTTGGTGCCAAAATCACAGCCGCCCCAGAAGCAGTCCATAAAACGGGCAAAGACATTGTGAATAGAGAAGGGAAGTTTGCAGTTGGCTTATTAGCAACAAAAAAAAGATGAACGAATTTACAGTATAAATAAAGTGAATCACTTTGTTAACTCGGTAGTTGGCTTATCAGCCGGCTGCCTTTGAACTCTGTGCTGCTCCACTCCGGATGCCGAAAAAAGCTGGATCCAGTCCTGGCAAACTGGGAGAAGTTTACAGGTTTTCAAGGACTGGATCCAGCTTTTCCAGGCACCTGAAGAGGAGCGGCCCCGAGTTGAGAGGCAGCCGAGCTAACAAAGAGCTTCACTTTGTTAATACTGAAAATTCGCTCATCTCTAGTTGTGAGACCATAGCCTAGAAGAGCAATGAATTCTCAGGATGTGCTTCATGAGCCCATTAGAAAAGCCTTCTCTGCAGAAAAGGAAGTGTCAGCTTATTATCAAAGGGGTAATACAGTGCTACAAAAACATGGCCACTTTCTTTCAGATATAGCACCAGTCTTGTGTGAATGGAGCTTAATTGCAAACCACACCTGAACTGCAGACGAGAGTGGTGCTGTATCTGGAAGAAAGTGGCCATCTTTTGGTAACACTGGATAACCCCTCTAAGCTCAGTGATCAGAAGGATAACTCCATGGGTTTGTGGAAAAAAAAATATATTGGTAACTCTTTTGCTTTAATTTTCATTTTTGCATTTTAAATTCTTTAAAACTCATTTAACACTCTTTCTTACAGAGCCATATGATGATCGATTGTACTTTCCAATGACACCTCTGATTTTATTATAAAATGTACAGCAACACTGTAAAAAAAACAACTCTCACTTTTACATAATTTTAATTTTACTCCATGCAAGTTATGGTGGTAAAACCAACATGTTATCTGTATTCTGTTGGTCACTACGATTACCCTATTTATGTAGCTTTAGTTTTCTTTTACTACTGTTTTTTTTCTAAAAAGTACACAAAAAAAATTAATTTGCTTAAACAGGGTTATCCAGTGCTACAAAATCATGGCCACTTTCTTTCAGAGACAATATGAGTTTTGTCTACAGTTCAGGTGCGGTTTGCAATTAAGCTCCATTCATTTCAATGCAACTGAGCAGCAAAACCCCGCCAAGCTGGAGACAAGAGTGGGGCTGTCTCTGGAAGAAAGTGGCCATGTTTTTGTAGCGCTGGATAACCCCTTTAAAGATACTCTATTCTGACCTCTATAACTTTTTTCTATCTATTGGGCTGTAATTTTTATTGTTACCATTTTGGTTTAGATTGACTTTTTGATTGCTTTTTATTAATTTTTGAGCTGACCAAAATTCATCAATTTGGGGTTTTGGCTTTTTTTCTGCTTATGTCATTAATAATGTGCAATTAATAATGTTAGCATTTAATAGTTTGTAAATCTGTTTTTATTAAGAATAAAGTTTTGTTTTTTTTTACAGTAGAATTAACCGTTGTGAACATTCAAATGATGAATAAAGAAATAATACAGTAGTTCATGAGTTTGAGACTAAATAAGGCTCCATGCACACAGAGCAAAATCCTGCCAGCCTCCCCGTCATAATGACAGTCTATGGGAGGCTTGCGCCTCCTCTCTCTGCGCTGAAGAATGAACATGCGCCGAGAGAGGAGGCATGCAAGCCTCCCATTGACTGTCATTATGACGGAGGCTGGCGGGATTCTGCCACTTTTGCTCCGTGTGCACGGAGCCTAAGAGGCAACAAGCCTCCAGTCTATTCAGCTAAAGGCAGTGGTCAGAGCGTTTTTTAATTAAGTTTTTTTTTAACTTATTATTATATATTTAGTTTTTAGTGATAAAGGTTTTGCATGTTTTTAAAAAATAAAAAAATATTTTTTTGCACATTTTAGGTTCCTCTTTGGAAACTTCTATGAACAATTCATACTCCTCTTCTCATCCGCTGATGTAAATGCACATATCAGCTATGCGAAGGGGTTAAAAATATGTTTCACATAACAAAAGTATGAGTTTTTGATTACACATTCCCTTTACCTCTCCCCCTCTTAAAACTTTCGCTTCCTTCCGTTTTTTTTATTTTTGTTCTACATTACAAATTTTTTTAAATGTATTTTTTGATTAAGTTTTAGAGAAGTAAAGAATTATTTGCATTTTGTATCTCAGTGTTAATGTTGGTGGAGTCATAGAAGATTTAAAGAGGACGTGTAGCCAAAAAAGATCAAAAAGAACACTAGATGTTGCTATCAATAAATAGCTTAGGGTGCCATAATACCACACCCTTTCTCTGAAATATGTAAGTTCAAAGTTTGTGTTACTATTTAGTCAGATGGGTGTGTACTTAATTGAATTATGGGAGGGACTATCAGGTGATGGGTGTGATTATAAAGTCAGGGGTATGTGTAAGCCTAATACACACCTCTCAATGTAGAATTTTCCCACCTCTTACTGTAGAATCTTACCCATCATCTGACAATTACCTGAACTGTCTGAAAAAAATATAAACCCAAATATCACAGGAAAAGAACGGCATCTCAAGAAACTGTAAAAAGGTGTGTGATCAGGTGCTGATATAGCTCCCTGCTGCACAAAATACAACTCATGCATAACTTCCCATTGATATGTGCTTTGTCTTGATCGATGTGTGAAGTTCGGAGAAAAAATTATTTGTCCAGCCCATACCTAGTCACGGCTCTCTGCCTCAGCACGCTGTGCAGGGGTGATTGACAGGCAAAGAGGCCCATTGGTGGTTCCCTTGGTGGTTCCCTTTAAACCCTTTCTGCACCATGACGTAAAGTAGCGTTGTGGTGCCAGTAAAGGGGTATAGATGGGGATCATTATGTGACCCATGTCTTTACTGTCCGGCCCTCGACTGCTCTCGGTAGCTGAGGACCGTCGCTAGTAGCCAAAACGGAGTGATCCTCTGCACCAGCTACTTAACCATTTGAATCAAAACTGACAGCGACATTTAAATTGTGTTCCATACCTGTCATTGGTGGTCCAGTAGCCAGATTGGCTCCCCACAATGATATTATGGGGAGCTGATCCATTCTACAGGCATCCTTGGTCCTCTGCTATGCCTCCCGGGCTGCCTTTTTTGGCAGTTGTTAGAGGCTGCCTTCAGTGGCCCCTAACAATCAAGTGCAGATTCTGTGTATCAATGCAGTACATATTTACTGCATTGATCCCTATGAACAATTATGGCAGTGTTCATAGTAGGGACCTAGGGACCTACAAAAATATGTAAAAAACAAACAACTATTTTTAATATAAATAAATCCATTCTATAATAAAAATGTAAATCACCCCCTCCTATTTTTAAACTAAAATTTAAAAAAAAGTATAATAATAAAGATATTTGCTATGGCCATGTGCGAATCGCCCAGACTATTAAATGATCACATTCCTGATCTCGCATGGTAATTGTTGCAAACAAAATTGGTACTTTTTGGTCACATCACATTCCAAAATCCAGAACATGGCGAAAAAATGATGCCTCACATAGCCCTATAGCCCAAAAAATAAAAGCATTATAAGGATAAGAATTTTAAACACAATTGGCAAATATGCAAGATGTGGTCTATGGGTCCAGTGCGAAGTCCCATTCAAGTCTATACGGCAAACAGATCACTGATTTCAGGGAGACCAGCCAAAGAAGACACTGTCGGCTACTAGGCATTGCTCCCACCAAGCCAGAATCCTACTCCACAACGATGAGGGGCAACACCCTGAAACAGCTGTCTATGGATGTATACCTGGTCTTGGCATTAGACTTGTAATTGAGTTGGCTATTGCCTGAAGGGGCCACTTAATATGGTGGTTTTGGTGGTCTCCATACAGGAACCATCCCTTTGCTAGGTCCTTCCCTTGAGGGATATCTGGCTAGTCCCATGTTTTGAGACTCGTAACTGAGGCTCCGCGGACCCTTTTGCATATTGTTGATTCCAGCCTATGGGGCAACAGATAGGATGTTGGATACAAAAGATTCAGCTTTGGGCATTCGGTGTTCCCGTCCCTTCTCATCCAGGATGGTGCTATTGCTGAATCACTGGCCTTATGTGAACCAAGTTTATGTGAGCCTAAACTTCCTATAAATGCATGAATACCATAACCTTAAAATCTAATAAACTAAATTTTTGGAAGAATCGTTTATGCATGTATGGAGCAAGCAAACATTTGTGTCTGGTCTTTGCTTTAACCTCACTGTCCCATTAGTCTTTTGGGGTGGTCTTACTACACCTCTCACCTTGCCAAACAGTTTTCCTCCTTATCCCGGAGTGATCATATATTAGTATGAAACAAGGGTCCTCTCAATAACTGTCAGCAGAAGCATTTGTCTTTTTAGTGATAGGATAGCATGACAATTTCTTAGATGCACACGTGTATGCACAGCATTGCAAACCAATGTAATTACTATAAAAGGGTGATACCCTGCAAGACTTTCCACGGAACCCAAAGGAGACTCCCTCCTACATCAGGGGTTCCCCTGTCACAGTGGTGTTTGTTGTTCCACTTGTCATCTCTAAAGACTGCTGATGACATTTAAAATGTTTCTTTTATAAGACAAATGATAGCGGTAATGAAAGGATAGACTCATACATACAGTAGATCACAGACTAAGATAGGGAGTCGTTTTGAATGTATCGCCTACTCCCTCTGGTTTTCATTGTTTAGCTATGGTCACAGATAGAAAAAATATCATTTATCATATGGTGTACAGGGCCCAGATGCAAATAAATCTTGTGCTTGTATTGCAAATAAATTATTACCATCTTGGACCTCTGCCCCGTTCATGCCAGAGAGAAGAGACTGGAAAAGGGCAGGATGGTGGTATGTGCGCACATACTGTATACCATTATTTTGACAAAAAATGCCAGGGAAATTTACACCATCTATGAGCTGGCGTAGATTTCACTACAAGCACACAGAGAGGCTTTGGTGCACACGGGATTGATGTAGAGACACTGGACCTTTACATAAATCCAGTGAGCCTGTACACTCCTGGGGGATTTCTAAGACTGGCGCAGGAAATGGCGGTCTTAATCTTTGGTCCTTTGGACCCACTCAGTGTACAAGGGGTTTTCAAACTTAAAACTATTTGTCCACTATTCACAGTACAGGGGACAAGTAAGAGATCACGGGGGTCTCGGGCGGCCTTCATGCCCCCTGGCGATCTCCAGATAAGCCCCCGGCTCCATTGTGAATACAGCCACGGCAGGGACGGAGACAGACTGCAAAGGGCCCCTGTGCAATAAATATGTTTGGGCCCCCATAACCTATTCGTTTCTCCACCTTTCTGCCTTAAAGGCGCACACATATGTACTCCTGGGTATCCGGTACGTGTCCTGTTTTTTTGGGAGGGCCCTACAGCACAGCACAGATGCCAGGGCCCATTAAAGGACTGTACTGTAGTCTGTGCAGGCCCCAGTGTAGGACTGGGGGACCTGTGGCCAACCAATTAAACTGATCATGGGGGAAACCCAAATAAAGAACCCATCAGAAGTGACATGCTGACCTTGTCCCATCTTGGATCTGATCTCCCGTCATTGACCGTATTTACTGTATGTTGTGCCCTATCTTTTGCTTTTAGCCTCGCTACAGAGATATCACATGGTGTTTTTAGCCTTGCTATAGAGATATCACATGGCAGAGTAAGGCAACCAGTCCGATCCCCTGAAGGCCCAGTAACGCTTTGTCAGTGTGAGTGTGCATGAGGTAGAGAGTCCTTGTTCCTGAGACTCTCTTCTGTTAAAGGGGTTATCCAGCGCTACAAAAACATGGCCACTTTTCCCCTACTGTTGTCTCCAGTTTGGGTGGGGCTTTGAAACTCAGTTCCATTGAAGTAAATGGAGCTTAATTGCAAACTGCACCTGAACTTGAGACAACAGTAAGGGTAAAAGTGGCCATGTTTTTGTAGCGCTGGATAACCCCTTTAATTATGTCCTGGCTGGTGGTTTGTGGGTGCCCTGTTGTGCGCACACAGTAGACCAAGATACTGGGACTCAAAGATGGTTGCAGCATGATGGGTAACCTTTACTGAACAGCTTCAATAAATTAGGGGCACAGATCTTAAATGGCTGCAGTAACAGTACCTTAGGCAGATAACCACAAGTAGTAAATGACATTGAGCAGTTTGAATGCCTGAAGTTCTTGCTTGTCTTGGCTCTTGCTTGGCTCTCGGCTAAGTTCAGAGGCTCTAAAGAGGTAAAAAAAAAAATCCTTTCTTGGCTTGACCTTTCTAGAAATTCCTTTAGGTCAAAGCGAAGACTGGATGCAGGATGGTTGAGTCCTCTGCTTTGTAGCCTGTTGTGGTACACATGATCCTGGTTGGCTTTTAGCACTTACGCTGAGCCTAACGAACCCAATTGAGTTCAAGAAAGTAGGCAACTCTTTGAGTGAAAGAGAATAGGAAAATGTATAGACTACCTATTTTGGGTTAATTGACTAAAGTCAGTTGTGATTGGCTTTGGAGAGTATAACTGACTAAGCCAAAAGGATATTCCCCTAACTAGAAGGTTCTAGAGAAGTCTAGCAAGACAGTGGGGGGCTGAGGGGGCTCAAGGTACTAAAATGTAATTAATAGCGAAGAGGACAGGAGCGGCACTCACCAGTGTAAAATAGCTTCAATCTTTATTGGAGTTCACTGTATGCTCTGCTGGGAAGGGGTTAGATGGATCGGCAGGCGCGTCCGTAGATGAATGCTTTTGTGCCCATGGCGCTTGGTCTCCATGAATAGTGTACTGTAGTGCCGGCTACCCTTGTCTCACTCTACTACTCAAATTTCATACTGCTGTACCCCTAATAGTTATGCCCCCAGTTATTCATTGTTACGTACTCTGTCTGTTAATCTCCCAGTAGTTTATTATACAGAAGATGTATTCTAGCACTCAAATGACCAACATATCTTACAATATTATATATATTTTTTTAATGCTAGTGTTGACCCATAGTGCTGTCATGCCAATGAATAAATTATCCCCTCCCCAGGAATATTTGGTAAAGAACCATAGCGTAGCGTCCCAAGGCACCTACTTACTTCACTTCCTAGCTTGTTCCTTCATGGTCATTTTCTGTTAGCCAGCCTTGGTGGTGTTGGTGATGTTTCTCATATAAGATCCTTTAGATGTGTGCATCTGGTTGTTTTTTTTTTTTGGGGGGGGGGGGGGGGGGGAGGGGGTATTTCTCATGTTGAAGGGCAGTTATAAATGCAACATTTGCATGGTTCTCAATGACATTGTTATATTCCGTTGTACAGCCTATATGTGGCCTCAGGTCGGTAGTATCACAATCATTGTCTTCTACTTGGTGAATAATGGTGCTTCCATGTGTTGTGCTATAGGGTCTAGTGGGTTTATCCCAGAACATCACAATCATGGTACAATTTTATGTGAATTTGCCCATTTGGCCAGCTGCACAAGAACATAATATGGACGCAAGTTCTGGCCTTACCATGGGTCTGATAACCTAGGAGACTTTCCTGCCGATCCACCTCTTTTTGATAATAAAAGCTCATTCTCGTGATCATACAGTTAGAATTATATCAACTATCTGCAGAATATAAAGTGTATCCTCTTCTGCAAAGGTTATATCCTTATTTATAATTGAGACAAGTTAACATATTGTCAGTTTAACCAATACACAGCAAAACTGTGAATTGTGGTTTGATGAAAGTATTAACTCAAAAGGTTAAAGGAGTCATAGTTTCATTTTTTGTCTTCACGTTTGCACCTACCAATAAAGTTCCACATTTGTAGCTTGTTATATACAGTTTATCCCCTGTATCTTTTCTACTAGTAGTTCTAGAATAGCCTATGATTAGTATGGCTACTGTATGGGCAGAAACTACGGAACCAAGCAGTTGTGTTTTTGCACCACGGGAAATAACCCAGTCTTAAATATTACATTGTTCCTTCTTGCCTTAACGACCCCACCTCTCATAATAACATTAACCATAAATGTGGTTAGTTGTTGTCTTTGTGCCATGACACAAACAAATAACGGAAATATCAATAAGCTTGTTATGCACATAGTCCAGATAATCTCTGTAGATAGTCTAGAAACTAGGGTTGAGTGAATTTGTCAAAATGTTCGGATTCAGCAAAGTTATCCAATCCCAAATCAAACGCGGAGCGTTCAAGTTCGGATAACATTGCCGAACTCTTTGATATAAATTCATTGACTAAAAAAAAAAAAAATCGTCGACTGATAGAATGCCTCTACGGCGCACTCAACGACAGTTTGCCCAGTTGATAGATTTTGAGAAGGGGGCACATGATTGGACTGAGAGAACCTGGATGGTTGTTTCGACAAATTGCTCACCATGTCGGTTGTTCTGATCAGGCTGTGGTTATATGAGGGCACCCACACGGCAAACAGACTCTGGACACCCCAGAAACAGGAAACGTCCACACACAGAAAAGGTTTTTCAGGAATGTTTCCACCAGATTTCAACACTTCCTTGGCTACTCGGTTGCCAGATTTTTTTGCCAATTAAGCATTTATGGTGAGCCAGCTTTGTCTCTATGTCTCTATGTAGTGCTATTTAGACTCCGAACATATAGCTGTGCCGTGTGCATAGTCTTAATCTACATAAAAGACTAATTTTGTACATACATTAAAGAACTACAATCTGTAAGGAAGCGGTGATATGCGTGGGGCATCCTGCACTGCAGAACACTGGGCTGCTGATCTAGTATTTTTATACTTTCAATAAGTTGGGTATATTTTACACCACCATTTTTTTTCCAAACATATTTATTCTGTTGAAAAGCACAGAAGAATTTATTACAGACATAACATGTAGGCATATCCTCTTATGCACCAGTATTTTCCTCTTTATACATCCAAGAAAAAGAAAAAACATCTCTCTCTCTTTTTACTTGGGAAATGACATGTTCCATGGTAGGCATCTCAGGACAGACACCTTTTGGCGACTAGTAAAAAAACATGTATTAGGCAGGTAATAACTATCTTGTCCTAAGAAACATGTAAGATCATCAAGTGTGGGTCTACTGGAATGGTCACGTGTAATTTGGTTTTTATCATGTCTGACAAAGCTTCCCAGAAGGGCATAACTCTTGGGCATGTATACAGATCATGGTACAGATCAGTCAGCCATTCACCACACTTGGGACATGCAATAGTTCTCTGAGGGTGATCCGGGGTTCTGGAGAAATTAAACCCATATACTGTATGTAGTGTATTATTTTAAAGTGTGATTCCCGCCATTGTTCACAAATGATAGCTGACCGCACTGCCTCCCACCCTTTCAGTATCGGTTCACTCAGATTAGGCAAAGTCATGTACCAATGCTCTGGTTTATGTGGCGATCCATATACCTGCTCTTTTCCAGTATTGGAAAAAAGAATGAAGCCCTGTCTGGGCGAATTCCTGGTGATGCCATAGGTCCATATGTGAGCTCATTAACATAGGGAGGCCTAGCAACTTATGAGCATGTTGCCATCTTTTTTACATATTGGTTTTATCTGATGAAGGATTTAAAGGGATATTCTTGATGCACAAAGTTATAACAAAACCAGTGGGGGTCTAACCGCACATTAATCACAAAACCAGAGAGCAAATGTTCCCTGAATGAATGGAGTGCACCATACTTGTCTACTTATTATCAATGGGGCATCTGAACACTGATGAGTGCTCTTAGGGGCTTCCAAACATTATCAAGCGTGTGTATGGCCAGTGTCCCGTTCATTCTTTCTGAAGCTTCCATACATTGTGAAGGGCTTGTCAAAGTTGGAAGCCACAAAAAGAATGACTGGTATAATGTACCCTGTTCGTTCACAGGGCAGTCCAGCCTTACTATTGGTGTTATTTATCACCTGACAAAGTTGGGCCAGCATCACTGCTCAACATGGGATGCGAGTACTATTTGGTGTGATTAGTCTACCTGACTGGGACTGGACCTCCACCAGTCCACCATGAAATGCAGCCACCAAAAAACAGGCCATCCCTTTCAGGGTGTGCACATAAAAATTCCCTCCCGCCCTAGAGCACATTCTCCATTGTAAGGTAGATAGTGAATTTCTGTTTGGGGTCACATTCCCACCATATTGGATGGAAGTTAAAGCAATGTGGGTATAGATCTATTATCCATACTCTAGGTGGTTTTCAGATTTGGCTGGCTACATAGTATGTCAACGATTTGAGACTAATGTTTCTTATGAGTGCTGATGAATTTGGTATTAGTTCACTATTATTTTTCTAGTAATGTTCGTGCATGTAGATTTACGCTGATATTAAATTGATCTAATAAACGTTATATATGCAACTAGGACTTTATAGATGCTGTGCCATATGTTCAAGGGCTCCCAGCAGTCGGACCCCCCAATCAGCTTGTGGCTATGGCATAACTTTGTGGGCTGGGAATACCTCTTTGATCTCTGCCTCAATACTATTCAGTATATTAGGCTATGGTTCTGCAGCTAGATAGCGTTCCATATTGTTATTAGAATGAATGTCTAGTTTTAAGGGCTTCATCTGTTTTATACGCTATCCTGGGTTCACACTACGTATATTTCAGTCAGTATTGTGGTCCTCATATTGCAACAAAAACCAGGAGTGGATTAAAAACACAGAAAGGCTCTGTTCACACAATGATGAAATTGAGTGGATGGCCGCCATTTAATGGCAAATATTTGCTGTTATTTTAAAACAACGGCTGTTGTATTGAAATAATGGCAGTTATTTACTTTTATATGGTGGCCATCCACTCAATTTCACCATTGTGTGAACAGATTCTTTCTGTGTTTTTAATCCACTCCTGGTTTTGGTTGCAATATGAGGACCACAATACTGACTGAAATATACGTAGTGTGAACCCAGCTTAAACATGTATTCACAATTCAGCAGGCTTAATAGCAGAAAATTCCCAAGTTTGGCTGTTAGGGGTGTGTCTGACTACAAGCTTGTTGTCAGATTCCAACAACAACTGAGCTCAACTGTTAGGGGTGTGTCTGACTACAAGCTTGTTGTCAGAATCCAATAATGACCTGTAGAATTGTGAAAGCAGCTCTGGAATATGATACTGCATGTATCATGTAGTACAAGATAAGTAAAGTTTTATGTAGATTCTATGCATGTATAAGCTGTAATGTGTTATTTAATATAAAATTAGTTCTTAACAACCATAAGGAAATGGGAATACTTGATAAATTATTTAAATGTATAATAGTCTGCTTACTGGTTACCGGTTTTGGACTACACCGAGGATTATTTGTAGACCACCAACGTCATTGGTTAATTGTCTGATCTATATTGGTGTATATGCCTTATGATGTTGTCACATGGAAATGTCACAGTTCTTATATGTACCATTTTTAACTGTTTTATGTGGCCCATATTTTCCCCTTTGCATGAGCAAAACCAGTGTAATCATGAAGACATATATGTTGTCTTGATATTAATAGTCTGTCAGACAGTCAGTAGGTGTACAGCATATATTCATATACTGGTGTGGTTTTTACTGTTATTGTCTATCTATAATTTACTCAACTCAACGCGTCTTGTTTTTAATACTTTAAGTACGCAATGGATAGTTCATGAGGTAGCAGAATTTCTTGCTCACGTTTAATTAAAGGGGTTATCTGGGTTAGGAAACTCTGAGTTAAAGGGAATCAATCAGCTGTATGTCATGCTTACAGCTCACGTGTCAAGGAGTGGCTGCCAAGCTCCTTCCCCAGAACTGACAAAGTGATCCTAAAAGGGAATGTATCACCTAGATTATTTTTTTCCACATATTGGAACATGTTTTTATTCTAATCGGGTTCTATTTTCTGTTTAGAACTTTTTATTTTATTTTATTTGTAGTACATTATTAAGGGGTCTTATTAATAATAATAATAATAATAATAATAATAATAATGCTTTTATTTGTATAGCGCCAACTGATTCTGAAGCACTTTACACAGTTTGACAGTTTTGGTCCCTGTCCCCATTAGGATTCACAATCTAAATGGACCTATCTATATGTTTTGTGTGTGTGTGGGGGGGGGGGGGGGAGGAGCGAAGAACCTGGAGGAAACCCATCCAAACACGGAGAATAAATACAAACTCTTTGCTTATGTTGTGTTTGGTGGGATTTAAACCCAGGACCCCAGCGCTGCAAGGGGGCTGCCATGGGGGCTGCCATGGGGGCTGCCATCATCCCAAAGCTGTTTTTAATAGAATTTAGTGACATGCTTTACAGGAAGCCTCATGGAAATAGACACAATTAATCTTATTTTGGTATGGGGAACACTCAACAGGCAGGGGGAAGATAAATTGCTATTGTTTTTGCTATGTACTGCTGTACAGATCACCTTCAGCAGCCTCTTCCTTATCATCATATACAGAACAGGAAGTCTCAGCTTAGTTTTAAGCCTAGTGGTTAGAACTAGGGATGGTCCGAACCTGCCGAGGTTCGGGTTCGTATGAACCCGAACGCTCGGCATCAGATTCCCGCTGTCTGCCCGCTCCATGCAGCGGGTGGTTACAGCGGGAGGACCGCCTGGAAAACTGGGATACAGCCTATGACTATGGCTGCATCCCAGTTTTTCAGGCGGTCCTCCCGCTGTATCTGCCCGCTCCACGGAGAGGGCAGACATCGGGAATCATTTCCGAACCAGGTTCGGACCATCCCTAGTTAGAACAAAAGCTGCAAGATTTCAAGATTATTTTATAATGTACAGTAGATGGCAACATCAAATTTGCTTCGTTTAGATGAGCGATTCACTAGTCTCTAGTTTTACTGGATCTACAATAAATTGTGAATGTATGCATTTGTGAACCGAATGTATCTGCCCTGCCAGAAGTTTGTTTCATGCACTCCAAGACAACAGCAACTGGCTTGGACATTTTGGAACTTGGGGTGAGAATCTTGGACTTTTTCTTCATAATACAGAATCTATATTATAAAGAAAAAGTCCAAAATTCTCACCCCAAGGTCCAAAATGTCCAAGCCAGTTTCTAATTTTCTATTTTAATATCTATAATATAGATGGTAAAATGGAAAATTAGAAAAAAACACCCAATAAGAAAATATGTAAAATATTAAATCTTGTTTAAATAATTTTAATGGATTCTGGGTTGGGTTGACTTTACATGGGTTATCCGAAATTAATTGGGCTGAAATGCATGCAAACCATCTGTCGAGGCTGCAGCAGGTGTGCTAAAATTCCACAGCACAGATTTCGAGGGTATATTTACAATTTCTGCCATTGATTAAAGAAAAAATTTCAATTAAAAAATAATAATAATAGTTTCCTTTTTCTAGAAACCATGTGACACCTGTCTATGGGTTGTGTCTGGTATTGCAACCCAGTTGCATTTAAGTGGATGGGGCTAAGTTAAAATAACACACACCCTGTGGAAAGGTGTGGTGCTGTTTTTGGAAGAACCCAACCATGTTTTACCAATTTGTGTGTAGCCTTAATAAACCTTTACAAGATGCTTTAACCTCTTCTTCTGAGATACTCATGGTGGAACATTTTGTGGTGAGAGCCTTAGAGAAAGAGATGTGCTCAGCAGAATGCTTAAGCTGCTAACCTACTTGCTCATTGCTCTGCTTTGCATTGCTATCTAGGCAATTGGTTTTAAAGGGAAGATCATGTTTAACATGTGAATACTTACTCTTGATTATCAGTTTCAACTATATAATGAAACTGTAAGCAGCAAGCTCTTAAATGATCACTATCCTTTCACTTTCCCTCCATGTGACAGCCTATGTGTTTTCTAGCATTTTTGTTACTATACTTCATTAACTAGAAAACTTTGCCAAATTAACTAGAAAATGTTTCAAAATTTTGGCCACTAGAGGTCTTACTTCCCTGCAAAGTACTGTCCACTGTCTGTTGTTAGAGTAATCCAGTCTTTAGTAGCAGAGAGACCAAGATGGAACACAGGAACTGGGGAAGGGCTTAGCTCTGTTCTGTGCTCTAGATCCTGAGTCTTTCCGGCTAATTCAAAGCCCCCCCCCCCCCCAATTTCTAGTAATGTAATTTTTAGGAATGGTAAGGGGTCATGTGACATGTGCTACTGGACTGCCCAGTTTAGGATCTGCACATAGAAAGGATACTAGAGCCATGGCGGGGTCATACATGAGAAATGGGCGGCAACTGAATCAGAGAACAGTGGAATAAGCTTGTGTCTGACATTATATTTAGATTGTGGGACTTTGGGAAAAAAGTCTTCAATGTTTACAGACCCCTTTAAGAACCTATGAGTTGTAGAAATATAGGGGGAGATTTATCAAATATGGTGTAAAGTGAAACTGTCTCAGTTGCCCCCAGCAACCAATCAGATTCCACCTTTCATTCCTCACAGACTCTTTGAAAAATAAAAGGTGGAATCTGATTACTAGGTACTAGGTACTACTGGTTACTAGGGGCAACTGAGCCAGTTTCACTTTACACCATGTTTAATAAATCTCCCCCATAGAGTTGATCCTATGTAAGTACTATAATTTATGGGCAGGTGCTATACTATAACACCCTCCATCTCCAAGTGTCAGTACCAGTGTTCATGGGCTCACCCTTTACCGGTAGATAAACCTGATGCTGCTATACTCTGTTCATAAGATCCACAGGTGCAATTCCTGGAATCAATACAGAAAGTATAAGGGCAATGCTAGATAGGCCATTGAAGTACTAGGAAAGCTTCTAGTGAATGTTATTATGTCAGGTACATGACTGTAAACCATTCTTATATATTTCTGCTTGTGTAGGCAAGAAACAAGGTGAGTGGAGAGACGGCCGCGGTGAAGATTGTCAAGGAGGAGTCTGGTAAGTTATGGGCACAACTTTATTACTTAGTATATGGCAGTTTAATAACTCACTAAATCGAGGTATATGTCAGGATTTCTGGAACATCTGACTACTATCCTCAATAGGGGCCCTATTACACAGAGCGATAATCTGCTGAATCAGGCCAGTGTGGCAGATCATCACTCTGTGTAAGGGTGTGTCCACACTATGGAAACCAGGCGGATAACTTGCCGCGGATTCCGCCATTCCCTTTTCATGAACCTGTTCATTGTTTTGGTTGACGGTGGAATCTGCCTGACCATAGAATGGAGGCTATGAGATTGTCGGAAAGGGAAACGGCAGCGCGCGGGGACAGCAAGTTATCCGCGTGATTTTCGTAGTGTGGACATACCCTTATAAAAACAATGATCAGCCAATGACAACGAACATCAGCTGATCTTGTCTTTAGGCCCTGACTTAAAATCATCGGCCACTAGGCGCACAACACTACTTGTAATAGCAATTTGTGTCTGAAGGCGGATGCATCTGTAAAAAAAAAATTATAAATTGTATGTCCTGATGTCCTGTTAGCTTCAGCTGGCTATTGGAAGTGTCTGAAGTGACAGGCCGCTTGGCCAGTCACCGGGACAGTGCTACGGCCAGTAATTGGCTGAGCGGCCTGTCACCTCAGACACTGCTGGAAGTGGATGGGTAATATGGCTCTAAGTCTATGAGCTGTTATACTGGGGATTTATTGTACTGGTTATATATGACACCCCTTCAGTCTTTACTAATATGGTGCTCTTGGGACAAACTGCAGACTCAAGGTCTTGTGGTATGGTCACACACGGAGTTTCAATGTGTGACTTGTCTAACATGAAGCCTTACCATCACCCCCACACATGTAATGCATACATATTTTTGAGGGGGATTTTCAGCTGAAAGCAATTTTAATGGATTGCAAAACCAATGGTTCTGAAAGGGGAAGTTGGCCAGAAATGTTCTTCTAGTGAATGAGATGTGTCATGGATTACATTGGGGGAATCTACAAACTCAAACATCCATCAAGATATATTGAACATTGAGCCAGAAAACATTCCTGGAGAGACTAGAGTAATCCTTCTGAAACTGTGGAGCGGGCCTCAACCCCAACAGTTTTTGATGAGAAGTATGATGTCCTCCTAGCTGGTCCTAATTCCGTAGGACAGCTATACTGTGGAAATATACCATTGTTCCATTGGTGGGGACCAAATCTATTTAAAGAGGCACTGTCATAAAAAATTTTTTTTTAAAGAAATCAGCAAAGATTGTGATCAAAAGCAGTTTTGTAATATACCCTCTTTATTTTTTTAAGTTTTTTATATTTAAAGGACAACTCCGGCTTTCCTAAAAAAAAAAAAAAAAACCACAGACACACACATATTTCATACTCGCTATCCTCCCGTTGAAGATCCCTGTCAGCTTCGGTCAGCGTCTTCAGATGTCCCTCACTTCTGGGTTCTAGTGAACTGAATGGGAGAGAAAAGGCTACCGGTGCATTGCATGGCTTTCAGCTTGCTCAGCCAATTAGGGCTGAGCAAGCTGAAATCCATGTGATGCGATCCAGTCAATGAAAAGGCTGCTGGTGCACAAGTAGCCTTTTCTCTCCAATTCCGTTCTACAGGAAGAGGCAGAAGAGGAAGAAAAACAGGCCCACCCCCGACTATGACAAAACCAACACAAAATGGCGCCGGTAGAAGAGGATGTGGTCTACAGTTATTAGGTATGTTGGGAGCAGGGGAGAACACGGCCAGATGTAATTAACATACATCACATAGTTATATAACTCTGTAATGTGTGTTAATTAAGCAAAAAAAAGTAAAACACCAGAGTTCTCCTTTAAATCAACATTATCCATATGGTGTCTAGGTGTCTTCCTCCCTGTCAAACTGCTGTCCATGCTCCCTTCATGCTGATATTTGGTCTTTTCTCTGTTTAAAAAAAAGAGGCCAAACACAGGAAGTTCCAGTCCTTGCACTCACAGACTTGGCTTGGTATTAATTGACAGCCATTCCTGAGCATTCACAGAGCTGGACAGCTCTTCATTATACATGTGAACAGCTGCCACATGTCCACATTCAATAGAAGAGGATCCTGGTGGTGCTTGCATTGTATGGTCAGTTCTCCTGTCACACAGAGACAGTGCCTCTTTAATCTTTTACTATGTTTCTATGATCACTTTATTTGGTAAGGAACAGAAACAGGGCACCATGGCTCATGTGTTAGCATTTTGGCTAGAACTGGGATTGACACCATTATGAGGCCCTACAGATTGTAGGTACAGAGTCACTTTAAGCAAAAAGGACAAAATCTCTTAAGTTGCAAAGTGTATGAAAACATGTATCATTCTGTATTGTCCTCTAACATTGATATTTTGCTTTATACCTATACGCCTTCGCCCGCCTCTCCCCATGTTTAAGTACACAGCGCTGTATCATGTCACTCTCTAAATATTGACCGTTGTGTTTTTTTCCATGGTAAACAATGTCTGTGGCTGTATATAAAGGTCAGACCGCTCTCGGTTTTGTGATACTGTCTCCTCATAGCTGGTTGGTGACATTAATGATTGATCTTGTTGTAGGATTTGTATCAAAATTAGAAATTTCTTTATAAACAGCACCATTCATGTCTATATGGCCATGTCTGGTATTGCAATTTGGAAGAGTAGAAGAAAACTGCTTTATTTTTCGAAGCACAGTAAAGACTCTTAAAGGGCAACTTTGCATACGTTTGCATAAGATGTTCTGCTTTTGATTCCGATTTTGAGTTATATGGTTATTTTTGTTGTCCTATGTAACACCACAGACAACACAGTGATATCTCTGAGTACAGATAATGTAGTAGTCACCTGCAGTCCTATGTAACACCACAGACAACACAGTGATATCTCTGAGTACAGATAATGTAGTAGTCACCTGCAGTCCTATGTAACAGCACAGATAACACAGTCATATCTCTGAGTACAGATAGTGAAGTAGATGTTACCTGCAGTCCTATGTAACAGCACAGACAACACAGTGATATCTCTGAGTACAGATAATGTAGTAGTCACCTGCAGTCCTATGTAACAGCACAGACAACACAGTGATATCTCTGAGTACAGATATTGTAGTAGTCACCTGCAGTCCTATGTAACACCAGAGATAACACAGTGATATCTCTGAGTACAGATTATGTAGATGTCACCTGCAGTCCTATGTAACACCACAGACAACACAGTGATATCTCTGAGTACAGATAATGTAGTAGTCACCTGCAGTCCTATGTAACAGCACAGATAACACAATGATATCTCTGAGTACAGATAATGTAGTAGTCACCTGCAGTCCTATGTAACACCACAGACAACACAGTGATATCTCTGAGTACAGATAATGTAGTAGTCACCTGCAGTCCTATGTAACAGCACAGATAACACAGTCATATCTCTGAGTACAGATAATGTAGTAGTCACCTGCAGTCCTATGTAACACCACAGATAACACAGGGATTTCTCTGAGTACAGATAATGTAGTAGCTGTCACCTGTAGTCCTATGTAACAGCACAGATAACACAGTGATATCTCTGAGTACAGATAATGTAGTAGATGTCACCTGCAGTCCTATGTAACACCACAGACAACACAGTGATATCTCTGAGTACAGATAATGTAGTAGTCACCTGCAGTCCTATGTAACAGCACAGATAACACAATATCTCTGAGTACAGATAATGTAGTAGTCACCTGCAGTCCTATGTAACACCACAGACAACACAGTGATATCTCTGAGTACAGATAATGTAGTAGTCACCTGCAGTCCTATGTAACAGCACAGATAACACAGTGATATCTCTGAGTACAGATAATGTAGTAGTCACCTGCAGTCCTATGTAACAGCACAGATAACACAGTGATATCTCTGAGTACAGATAATGTAGTAGATGTTACCTGCAGTCCTATGTAACAGCACAGATAACACAGTGATATCTCTGAGTACAGATATTGTAGTAGTCACCTGCAGTCCTATGTAACACCACAGATAACACAGTGATATCTCTGAGTACAGATAATGTAGTAGTCACCTGCAGTCCTATGTAACAGCACAGATAACACAGTGATATCTCTGAGTACAGATAATGTAGTAGTCACCTGCAGTCCTACGTAACAGCACAGATAACACAGTGATATCTCTGAGTACAGATAATGTAGTAGTCACCTGCAGTCCTATGTAACAGCACAGATAACACAGTGATATCTCTGAGTACAGATATTGTAGTAGTCACCTGCAGTCCTATGTAACAGCACAGATAATGTAGTAGTCACCTGCAGTCCTATGTAACAGCACAGATAACAGTGATATCTCTGAGTACAGATAATGTATTAGTCCCCTGCAGTCCTATGTAACAGCACAGATAACACAGTGATATCTCTGAGTACAGATAGTGAAGTAGATGTTACCTGCAGTCCTATGTAACAGCACAGACAACACAGTGATATCTCTGAGTACAGATAATGTAGTAGTCACCTGCAGTCCTATGTAACAGCACAGACAACACAGTGATATCTCTGAGTACAGATATTGTAGTAGTCACCTGCAGTCCTATGTAACACCAGAGATAACACAGTGATATCTCTGATTACAGATTATGTAGTAGTCACCTGCAGTCCTATGTAACAGCACAGATAACACAGTGATATCTCTGAGTACAGATAATGTAGTAGTCACCTGCAGTCCTATGTAACAGCACAGATAATGTAGTAGTCACCTGCAGTCCTATGTAACAGCACAGATAACAGTGATATCTCTGAGTACAGATAATGTAGTAGTCCCCTGCAGTCCTATGTAACAGCACAGATAACACAGTGATATCTCTGAGTACAGATAATGTAGTAGTCACCTGCAGTCCTATGTAACAGCACAGATAATGTAGTAGTCCCCTGCAGTCCTATGTAACAGCACAGATAACACAGTGATATCTCTGAGTACAGATAATGTAGTAGTCACCTGCAGTCCTATGTAACAGCACAGATAATGTAGTAGTCACCTGCAGTCCTATGTAACAGCACAGATAACACAGTGATATCTCTGAGTACAGATATTGTAGTAGTCACCTGCAGTCCTATGTAACAGCACAGATAACACAGTGATATCTCTAAGTACAGATTATGTAGTAGTTACCTGCAGTCCTATGTAACAGCACAGATAACACAGTGATATCTCTGAGTACAGATATTGTAGTAGTCGCCTGCAGTCCTATGTAACACCAGAGATAACACAGTGATATCTCTGAGTACAGATAATGTAGTAGTCACCTGCAGTCCTATGTAACAGCACAGATAATGTAGTAGTCACCTGCAGTCCTATGTAACAGCACAGATAACAGTGATATATCTGAGTACAGATAATGTAGTAGTCCCCTGCAGTCCTATGTAACAGCACAGATAACACAGTGATATCTCTGAGTACAGATAATGTAGTAGATGTTACCTGCAGTCCTATGTAACAGCACAGATAACACAGTGATATCTCTGAGTACAGATAGTAAAGTAGATGTTACCTGCAGTCCTATGTAACAGCACAGACAACACAGTGATATCTCTGAGTTTAGATAATGTAGTAGTCACCTGCAGTCCTATGTAACAGCACAGATAACACAGTGATATCTCTGAGTACAGATAATGTAGTAGTCACCTGCAGTCCTATGTAACAGCACAGATAATGTAGTAGTCCCCTGCAGTCTTATGTAACAGCACAGATAACACAGTGATATCTCTGAGTACAGATAATGTAGTAGTCACCTGCAGTCCTATGTAACAGCACAGATAAAACAGTGATATCTCTGAGTACAGATAATGTAGTAGTCACCTGCAGTCCTATGTAACAGCACAGATAACACAGTGATATCTCTGAGTACAGATAATGTAGTAGTCATCTGCAGTCCTATGTAACAGCACAGATAATGTAGTAGTCACCTGCAGTCCTATGTAACAGCACAGATAACACAGTGATATCTCTGAGTACAGATAATGTAGTAGTCATCTGCAGTCCTATGTAACAGCACAGATAATGTAGTAGTCACCTGCAGTCCTATGTAACAGCACAGATAACACAGTGATATCTCTGAGTACAGATAATGTAGTAGTCATCTGCAGTCCTATGTAACAGCACAGATAACAGTGATATCTCTGAGTACAGATAATGTAGTAGTCCCCTGCAGTCCTATTTAACAGCACAGATAACACAGTGATATCTCTGAGTACAGATAATGAAGTAGATGTTACCTGCAGTCCCATGTAACAGCACAGACAACACAGTGATATCTCTGAGTACAGATAATGTAGTAGTTACCTGCAGTCCTATGTAACAGCACAGATAACACAGTGATATCTTTGAGTACAGATAATGAAGTAGTCACCTGCAGTCCTATGTAACAGCACAGATAATGTAGTTGTCCCCTGCAGTCCTATGTAACAGCACAGATAACACAGTGATATCTCTTAGTACAGATAATGTAGTAGATGTTACCTGCAGTCCTATGTAACAGCACAGATAACACAGTGATATCTCTGAGTACAGATAATGTAGTAGTCACCTGCAGTCCTATGTAACAGCACAGATAAAACAGTGATATTTCTGAGTACAGATAATGTAGTAGTCACCTGCAGTCCTATGTAACACCACAGAAAACACAGTGATATCTCTGAGTACAGATAATATAGTAGATGTCACCTGCAGTCCTATGTAACACCACAGATAACACAGTGATATCTCTGAGTACAGATAATGTAGATGTCACCTACAGTCCTATGTAACAGCACAGATAACACAGTGATATCTCTGAGTACAGATAATGTAGTAGTTACCTGCAGTCCTATGTAACACCACAGATAACACAGTGATATCTCTGAGTACAGATAATGTAGTAGATGTCACCTGCAGTCCTATGTAACAGCACAGATAACACAGTGATATCTCTGAGTACAGATAATGTAGTAGTCCCCTGCAGTCCTATTTAACAGCACAGATAACACAGTGATATCTCTGAGTACAGATAATGAAGTAGATGTTACCTGCAGTCCCATGTAACAGCACAGACAACACAGTGATATCTCTGAGTACATATAATGTAGTAGTTACCTGCAGTCCTATGTAACAGCACAGATAACACAGTGATATCTTTGAGTACAGATAATGTAGTAGTCACCTGCAGTCCTATGTAACAGCACAGATAATGTAGTAGTCCCCTGCAGTCCTATGTAACAGCACAGATAACACAGTGATATCTCTTAGTACAGATAATGTAGTAGATGTTACCTGCAGTCCTATGTAACAGCACAGATAACACAGTGATATCTCTGAGTACAGATAATGTAGTAGTCACCTGCAGTCCTATGTAACAGCACAGATAAAACAGTGATATTTCTGAGTACAGATAATGTAGTAGTCACCTGCAGTCCTATGTAACACCACAGAAAACAGTGATATCTCTGAGTACAGATAATATAGTAGATGTCACCTGCAGTCCTATGTAACACCACAGATAACACAGTGATATCTCTGAGTACAGATAATGTAGATGTCACCTACAGTCCTATGTAACACCACAGATAACACAGGGATTTCTCTGAGTACAGATAATGTAGTAGATGTCACCTGCAGTCCTATGTAACAGCACAGATAACACAGTGATATCTCTGAGTACAGATAATGTAGTAGTCACCTGCAGTCCTATGTAACAGCACAGATAACACAGTGATATCTCTGAGTATAGATAATGTAGATGTCACCTGCAGTCCTATGTAACAGCACAGATAATATAGTAGTCCCCTGCAGTCCACTTCTCCTCTCCTCAGTGGTGTAAGTGGCTCCCGCAGGGTTGAGGCCCCTCCCCCACCGGATCACAACATTGCTGTACTCTCTGATGTAACTTGCCGGCTGTACAGTGATGTCATCTGACCTGGGGGAGGGGCCTCAACGCTGAGGAGAGGTGGATTGCAGCACAAGCTACAGACATTAACGCCGTAAAGGTACGGCGATATGACACAGCTTGGGCCGCCAACGCAGATGTCTGGAGGAGGGGAGGCTGGTACTTGCTGTCATCTGATTAGGTAAGAGGCCCAATCAGATGACAGCATGTGCCAGTGGTGCAGCGGGACAAAGTTATTGTATGGGAGGTGCTGGGCTGGGGGAGCACAGGAGGAAGTTGCAAGGGGTGGCCAGGCGGGCCCCCCTAGTGTAGGGGCCCAGTCGCCATGGCGACCGCTGTGACCCCTATAGCTACGCCACTGATGTTAGTCCATATTTTGGTCCGCATTGTTGTCAACAGGGCCGGCTCCAGGTTTCTGTGGGCCTTTGGGTGACAGAGCCTCAGTAGGCCCCTCATCCATCCATCCATCCACTATGCACAACCAATTGAGACACCAATAACATACACAAACACACATTACTGACACACACACGCCTAACTGACACACACATTACTGACTGATACACACACACACATTATGGACTGAGGCACACACACATTACTGACTGATACACAGACACACATTACTGACTGACACACAAACACATTACTGACTGACGCACACACACATTACAAACTGACGCACACACACATTACTGACTGACAGATGCACACATACTGTACATTACTTACTGACACACACACACATTACTAAATAATGCACACACATTACTGACCCATACACTACTGACTGACACACACATTACTGACCCATACACTACTGACTGACACACACATTACTGACACACACATCACCAAATGACACACACATTACTGACTGACACACACACACACACACACACACATTACTAACTGACACACATTACTGCCTGACACACACATTACTGCCTGACACACACACATTAACGACTGACACACAAATTACTGACTGACACACACACACACACACACACACACACACACAGCACTTACAGCTCAGTCTTCTCTCTTTTCCTCTCTGCTGGGCCAATCTTCACACTGTGGTATTAAGGACCTGCGGGTCATGTGATCAGGTCCTTTATCCCTCTCTCTCTGGCAGGTCCTGCTCCTTCTCTGTTTTCTGATGTTCAGCGCTCACCCTGCACTACAGTGAGGCCACTGGGCCCCTCTCCCTCTCTGGGCCCCTACAGGCGCTGTGGGCCCCGGTTGATGCCGGCCCTGGTTGCCAAGACAAGGAGTAGCCCCTTTTTCTGTGTTTGAGACCCACCTCTGGTTTTGATAAAAATATGGACAAAATTGAGGGCTAAATACCGAAATTAGGCCCGGAATAAAAAACTTCAACAAAAGTGGCTGAATTTTTTTTAAGGCTTAAAGGTTAAATGACACAGCTCACAGCGAGGCAGTTTGGTGCATAAGCCCTATCCCCAGACGTGAGCTCTATCTCTCATTCAGGTATCAGGGCCCTACCCTTTAAAGCATACCTGTCGTTTCAGTTTCAGGATAAGCTACCATGTGCATACATTAGAATCTGTATTATTTCTGGCCATTATATATCTGTATTAAGTAGATTTCTCTGCAAGCTAAATCTGTAATTCTTAGGTCTCACACTTAATGTCTCCACATACAGAGGAGGCCCGAGTGGATAATTACGTTTCTCGTCTGCTGAACGTAGATGTCAGCATTAGTGCAGTAGAGAGATGTGCTGCCACAAAGTGTCAACATCCAGCACCGTATGTATGTATATTTGTAGCTATTCTCCCCTTAAACAAATACAGGTGTCTTTTTACTACTCCTTACAACTCGGAGCTTGGAATACAGTCATGCGCAATTCTGAGTCACAGTTGTAGATGGGGCAAAGGTTCAGTTTTGAGACCTCTATACATATACCATTGATAAGACCGGATGAATTGACACTCCTCCTGTTATCCAGCGCCTATGGCACCTGCTTAACCAACCCCAGTCTACCTATAACGCCTGGCATGTACCCTTATACTCTTTTTATTTAAATATAGCGCCACACCGTTTCCACTGGTTGTGTTGAATATTGCAGTTGCTGGCTCCTTTTTTCCAGAACCATCACTATACAACCCCATAGAAGGTGTTATGCTTTTTTTTTTTTCCTTTTTTTCTTCCCAATATATCTTCTAAATTGTGCAGATGAAAGGGGCGTCTATATGTAGGTGTGCTCAAAAGGTATTAAAATTTAATTTGCAACAAGGGAGCAGGACCTTCCAGCATTGAAGTAGTTAATATTATTGGCAGTCTCAGTTTGAATAGCAGAAACAAGTCTTTGTGGTTGGTATATGACTTCCTTATCAAACTTTGCTCCTCAGCCCCACACCCTGCAGCATGCAGCACAGGCCCACACACACTCACACAGCCCGGCTCTACAGTACATACCCTGACTTCTCTGAATAGATTTATCAGTATTAATCTTTGTTCATACTTGTGCACTGGATTCTGATAAAATCTACATTTCTCTTCCAGTCCCCCTCCCTATCGTCTACAAAACCTCTAAATATTATATATACAGTATATATATATATATATATACACATCTAGGGACTGAGATCAGGGTTATTTCTTGACCGAACACCTCAAATGCAGCAGGCCCATACACTATTGCATTGTAGTTTTGTTTCAGATCTTTTGCCATGGTTGGGAAGGGAACTGCAGTATGGCCTACCTGTTCTCAATTCTCACGATTGTTAGTATTCCCAGTAGTTAGACCCCTACCAATATGCCGTGACACATGACCTTGGGACACTGGGACAATGGGAATGTCAATTTTAAGGGTTATTCTTTCCTAAACATACACATCCTAGACATCTATAGATATCATTCTTTAAAGTGAATTTACCAGCACTACATTTGCTTTAAGAATTTCACATGAATAGAACGGCGCCAGCGCAGAAGCCGATGCCGCGGTCCTTTTTTTGTACTGTGGCCCATTTCCCGCATATGGCACTATTCTATTCCCGGAAACCAATCAACGGAGCCGCATCATAGAGGGGCGGGGGTTTCCTCCCACTAGGGGCGGACTGTCCTGCCTCCAGTCCTTTAACACTGGCTGATCCCCAGGAATAGAATGGCGGCATATGCCTGCTCGATGATGGCACTATTATACATGCGGTAGGGGCTCCTCAGACGATCTTTAGATTGTCGGGGGACCCATAGGAGATAGTGGCAGTCTTTTGCTGCAGCAGCTATTGCACACAGCCAGCAGACCGTTGTTATAGTTAAAAAAAAAATTTAAATGTTGAAAGACAAGTTCCCTCATCACCTCTGATTTTATATGGGAGGGGCCTCTTCCTATTTGCTAGGTTGCCAAAGGTGTGCCTAAACTATAAGCTTGCTATTCGCAATAGATAATTCATGGCTTAAAGCTGCCAATTTCAGTGGGACCATTTGACTGTCTTATGTATATGGAAGCCTCCTGAATGTCCCCTAACAGATGATTTTGCAGTATCCCACCTCTGTGCATTTGATTACATGTGGCTGAAGAAGTGGGATGAAGTCCTAGAAAATCCTGGAAAACATGGACACAGCCTATAACTGTCAATGATTCATGTCTATTACCTTTGATGGAAACTAAGTAGAAGCACAGAGCTTTGTAACATTTGACTAAAGATGAGCAAACCAGTTCGGCCGGTATGGGATCCGTTTTGGATTTTTCCAAAAGTATTTAAAAAAGCAAAAAAAAAAAATTCGGAGCGGATTTCCAAAAATCCGAATCTGACCGGTCTCGGACAACCGGTCTCGGACTTTTGGAAGTCCGCTCCGAATTTTTTTTTTTTTGCTTTTTTAAATTGCAGCCACCATTTTAGAAAGCAGGAAGTGTTCTGGGCAGGAAAAACGCTTTCCCATGATGCCCGGAACACATCCAATCAGCAGGGATGTTGCACTAGCCCACCCCCTGTGTGACAACTGTATTGCTTTAAGAGGAGCGGTCACATGATCGCATGAGGCAGTCTGCACAGAGAGAGGAAGGTGACTGTTAGCAGTGCACAGAGCTTGTCAGTGACAAAACGCTGCTGCTGCACGCTGCTGTACTGAGAAGATATTGTACGAAAGCAAAGACAAAAAGATTATTAGGAAAGCGGAGAGGAGAAACATATAGTGATTGAGATAGAAAAATAAAGAGGGCGAAAGATAGATAGGTAGATAGATAGATTAGGCATAGGAGAGCAAAGGGTGCACAGAACAAAAATCTGCTATACAGATATACAAGTACTATACTGTCACCCTTGTGAGAGTCAGGGGCGTAACTAGAAATGGCTGGGCCCCAGTGTATTGCAGGAGCAGGCCATGGGGCCCCCTGATGCGGCGGGCCCCATAGCAGCCGCTGAGGCTGCTATAGTGGTAGTTACGCCCCTGGTGAGAGTGTATATGACATAGGTGTTTTCCTGAGGCACAAAAATATACCTTGTGCATGTGTGTGTAATGCCTGGAGTAGTGGATCCACTGGACCGTCACTAGCGATGGCACTAACCTCACCAGGGAGTGGAGTCTAAGGGGCCGCTGGTTTTCACCAGAGCCCGCCGCAAGGCGGGAAGGACTTGCTGCGGCAGGCGACCCCCAGGTCGCTACCCCTGGCTTGGTTGCCAGTAACGGCAGGCGAGGCGTGTCAGGAGCAGTAGGCAGGAGATGGTGCTGGCAGAGGTCTGTAGGCGTAACCGCAGGTGACAGGCTGAACACAGGAGCAATAGTGTAACAGAGGAGCAGGAACCAGGAACAAGGACTGGGGACCAGGTAGCGGACAGGAATCAGGAACAAGGACTAGGGACCAGGTAGCGGACAGGAATCAGGAACAAGGACTAGGGACCAGGTAGCGGACAGGAATCAGGAACAACAGGGAGCTGGGCCAAACGCTATGGGAAGCATGTAGAGGCTCCAACACCTGAAGTGGGGCAGGGCTGGAATTTATAAGAGATTGTGATGTGCAGCAACCAATTAGGGGCGGAACTGGCCCTATAAATCTGAGACAGCCGGCGCGCGCGCCCTAGGAGGCGGGGACGCGCACGCCGGCCGGCACAGTGAGAGACAGGAGCGGAGGAAGGTGAGGCGCCCCCAGGGGCCAAACTACCAGCAGCGCCGGGTCCCTGCACAAGGACCCCGGCGGCTGCATGGGGCAGGAGGAGGTTGCGGCGGCGGCCCGGAACACGGGACGCCGCCGCGGCCATGACAGTGTGTAGAATAAAACCTTTTTCCTGCATAGACCCTGTAATGGTGAATTTCCTGCATAGACCCTGTAATGGTGAATTTCCTACATAGACCCTGTAATGGTGAATATTGAAGACTAAAAAAAAAATTAACTTTGAGATATTGAAAAGATAATGATGTTACTGACATGTAGAGCCCTAAATTTAACCAAATACACTACCCCCGTATCATATAGATGCTTTAAACTATGAAATCCGAAGAAATCCGAAATTCGGTCGAACCAAACTTTTCAAAAAAATCCGGAAGTCCTGTCGGAACGAACTTATGAAAAGTTCGCTCATCTCTACATGTGACATAGGTCACTGGAAGGTTCATATTGTATTAGTACAAGCAATTGTATCATTTATCTACCCTGTTAATAATGTGTAAAGAATCAGCAAACCCACTTTCCATTCCAGGGTTAGAAAGGGATATTAGGGAATATATATTTTTGTCAAAGATTCTAGGGAAAACTGGATGATAACTAGTATGATATATCTTTAGACATACATGTCTTAAAGGGAATCTGTCAGTGCCCGGACCCAACCCGAGGTGAACAGTGTGCATTAAGTATTATTACTATAAGTGTGCATTAAGTGTCAGCTCACTAGTTAGCAGGTTACCTTTGCCTTAGGTGTCAGTGGAGGGGATGCTGCACAATGTCTTTTTTTTGTGTCAATATGGAGTCGTGGTGAAGCGTTCATGCCACGCTATGGCAGGCCTTACCACTCTGTCCTCCTTCTTCTTCCCCATGAATATTCAGTGGCGGTCGGCTTCCACACGCGCTATCTCCATCTTCCATGTTTGCACAGATACTGTCAAGGGCTAAGCGCTTCCTGTCTTTGCCATTCGCGCAGGCACGGTACACTGGAGAAGCGGCATACATGGGCTGAGGGACTAAAGCCAATGCCCTTAACTGTGACACTCCTCTGGTGTACAATGCCTGCCTGAACTGCAAAGTGAGGATGCTTACGGCCCATGATCTGACTGGACAGCACGCGCGGCCCTTGACAGTGGTGACACGAAAATGGAGGATGGAGCGAGCCCGAGTGGAGGTCGGCCACCACTGAATATTCATGCAGAAGAGGGAGGAGGACAGAGTGGTGAGACGTGCCAGAGTTCGGCAGTGGGCAGGCTGGATTGGCGCTCTGGGGACAGGGCACTGCTCCTAATAGTGCCCCAGACCACAAGGATCACACTGCTAACATGATGGGAATGGTCCCGAGGAGGAAGGTAAGAGACATACCATCCTCCTTGGCACCCTATGCGCAATAGGGGGCTATCAGCAGGTAAGATTCGTTTAACCTGCTGACACTTCCCCTTTAAACATCTGCCTTCTTTCTACTTATTTTACAGATGAAGATTTCTCTGTCATTCAGCAAGAGGTTATCATGCTAAAAAGCTGTTCTCACAAAAACATAGTGACGTATTATGGAAGCTACATGAGGTGAGGATCTTCTAGACATTTTCTACAAGACAAGACTACTCTGGGTTCCCATCCAAAGTATCTTCTATTAAATCAGTAGACTTGTTGATTTTAGTGAAAATGGTGGAATATCACCAGTGTTAGGGCAATTTAAGGCAAAAACATTGGGATTCCCAATTGATTGTCAATAATTTTATTATTTGTTTTGAAAAATAAGGCACAGAACATAAAGACATATGTCATATCCACCCTTATACAACGAGGCAATAAAGAAAATGATCTAAATTGGAACGTACGGTATTCAAAGAAGTCAAGATAAGAAAATTATGTAAAACGGAATCCTGAAATCTAATCAAGATGAAGTAGCTAAATATATCGGCCATGGTTGCCACATTGAATTGAATTTAGGTTTGAGAGTCAAGTAATCTTTAGCCGCAATCCAGTTCATCTTGGTTCTCACAAAAGCCAAAAGAATTTGATTCTTGGTAAAAGGAAGGTGGGTTACCAGGGCATGTGCTGAGTGTCAAGCAGTGTGTCCACGAGCCATGTTGCCTTTTGGGGTCCATCAGATTCCTTTATATATATAACAAAAAGTGTTGCGTTGTTACCATCTAATGTTTCTGCAGTTAAAGAGGAAGTCCACAGCTCCAGCGGTTAAAAATAAACAATCTCTAATTCATCTCCTTTAAAAAGAATCAAATCGTATATTTAAAAAACAAAACATTTTGCGAAGCAGTCCCTTAATCATGTCTGTGATTAAGGGAGTGCGTCCTGAAATGCGTCAGTGTTTTTTTTCTTCTTTTTTTTATCAATCTATGATTAAAATCTTTTTAAAGGAGATGAGGTTAGAGGTTGTTTATTTTTACCCATGGAGCTATGGACTTCCTCTTCAACTGCATTTGTGTTACCAGATGGCCTATCTAATGTTTCTATTTGCTTAAATTTCAGGGCAAACAAGTTGTGGATTTGTATGGAGTTCTGTGGAGGAGGCTCTCTACAAGACATATATCAAGGTATATCAAGGAATGTTTTAAAGGGAAACTGTCAGCTCCAGAAAATTGTTGGACCTGAAAGGTCAAGGAGGCTGTACTGAGCCTCAGATTGCAGCCTCCTCCCTCCCCCGCTCATCCCTGCCCTGACTGATTGATATTCAGAGTTCATTTTCCAACAGGAAAGGGTGGGGAAGCAAGGAGGCTGCATCCTGAGGCTCAGCACAGTCTCTTTGACCCTTCAACTTTAAGCATGATATATTGCTGACAGATTTCCCTTTAATAACAAGCTTCTTATTCTTAGGATGACTGTATCTTATATGGATTTGTTCCTTTTTTGCAGTTACTGGATCATTATCTGAGCTACAAGTTGCTTACGTGTGTAGAGAAACCCTTCAGGTGAGTGTAAATGTGTAACACAAGGTCTGTTACATTTTTGTAGATGATAGATATCGTCTCTTCTGATTCAGCTCATGGTTGGATCAATGGTAGTGAAGCCATTAAGGTTTGACATTTGGTGACATTTTGTCAGCATTACATTGTAGGTAAAACTGTTCTATTGATATAATATTAAAGCGACTCTATACCCACAATCTGACCCCCCAAACCACTTGTACCGTCGGACAGCTGCTTTTAATCCAAGGTCTCTCCTGGGGTCCATTTGGCAGGTGATTCAGGTATTGTCCTAAAAACAACTTTTAAACTTGCAGCGCTGTGTCAAATTGTGGGTACAAAGTCACTTTAACTCATCATTATTATTAGGATGGACGCATCAGAGTAATTGCTCCATTTCCGACCCTGGATCTATGTATCAGAATGTCCATACTATTGGACTAAAGGATTGTTACTCTGCGTATAGGTCCTGTTCTTATAGCGGACGATAAACCTGTTATTATCTCTGCACAGGGCTTGTCCTATCTTCATAACCAAGGGAAGATGCACAGGGACATTAAGGTGGGTACAAGTACTATAAACTAGTTTGGTTTGAAAACTTAAGGTCTAATCAAGATTCCTACTTGCCTTGAGAAGATGGATAAAATAGGTAAAGGTGTCATTTAGTGTTGAGCAGCTGCAGGAATCGGCGGACCCTACTACACCTTCCATTTGTGGTAGAGAAGCCCTCCAACAAAAATATACCAGCCTGGGAGGCATGGGGTCCGAGGGGATGTGAAAGAATGGAAGGGATTGGCAGTAAGGTGCAGAAGAGGTCATTTAGCCAAGAACTGTTTATTTAAGTTAACATCCCTTAGAAGGGCACTTCTTCCTCTGGGCATGTCTCTTGATCTCGGCTTTGTTCATTCTTCAAGATTTTCTGACTACCTAGTTGGCTTGAAATTAAACTTGGTGCAGTTATCAGCATTAATAATCCCAAAGTGGCTCCAATGTTGTATGATCTGTCAAATGTCAACTGGTAGGATCTTGCCATATACTTGCCATATACCCATGTTAAATGTGTACCATTTAAAGTGATTTCTCCTGTTAATTCCAGGGAGCCAATATTCTTCTGAATGATAATGGAGATGTGAAACTGGGTAAGTTTCAGTGCCTGTGAACGTCCTACGGAAGGCTGAAACCTTCATCATTAGGATGGATCAATTATAAATGAAGATTTTTTTTCTATTTTTGTTGCTGTCGACCAGTTTCTTTATATAATCAAAAAATTATGATGTATTGTTGGACTTGCGTCTCCATTTTTTTTTTAACCTATTATAGTGAGTTTTAATGTCCTGCTTTTGTTGAAAGGTTAATTTGTACGGTAATATGAGTAGAGAAAAGTAAAATTTTAGACAAATAGTAAATAATATAATAGTAAATTATCTCGTTTGTACAAATAAAAAATATTCAGTTTTTTTTTACCCCGAGGACCGCCAATGATTTTATGGAACTGCATGCAATTCCTCATTTGCCCTGTAATGGCGCTGTAGGGAAATTGAACAGCCATGATTACCCTTATTTGTGAACAGCGCGTAATTCCTTATTTGACCTGTGGTGGCACTGCATCAGCCTTTTCTTAGGAAACACTTGTAATTGCATAAAGTAGACAATCCCTTTAATGCTTAGGAGGAATATGGTAGCCAACTGTTCGACTCCTTATCCCACAAAAAAAACAATTTTATAGGGGTTCTGTTCAAATCTTTATAATTATAGTAGATATATGGACTGGGAAACATGTATACCTCTAAGAGAAGGGGGAAAAAGAGTGAACCAATCCTAATGTGTATGGTTAAGGATAAAATACTTATCTGCTATGGGTATTTCTATATATTACAGCTGATTTTGGAATTTCTGCTCAGCTCACGGCAACTTTTGCTAGAAGGAACTCCTTCATCGGCACTCCTTATTGGTAATGTATAATGAAGACATGACTTTAGAGATAATTTGTTCATCTGACCTCATCGTGCAGAGAAAATAATGATGCAATCGGATGATTCATCTTCATAGAGAAAGTTTTTGAAAAAAAATTCTCTCACCTTCTATCACATACAAATGACTGTGCAATGAACTAGGACTTTTCTATCCATGCAGGATGGCTCCAGAAGTGGCCGCAGTGGAATTCAAAGGAGGATACACGGAACTATGTGATGTTTGGTCACTGGGAATCACGGCAATTGAACTTATTGAGCTCCAGCCACCTATGTTTCATGTACATCCCTTACGGTTAGTAATACGTTTCTAAGTAGCTCCAGTATATATACAGAGGTGCCTTGGATTATGAGCATAATTCGTTCCGGATCCGTGCTTGTAATCCAAATCCGCTCTTAAACCAAAGCAAATTTTCCCATAAGAAATCACTGAAATGCAGAAAATTGGTTCCACACCCCAAAAATAATGATTTTTTTTTTTAATTCTGAAGAACACATAGAACAGATGAAACAAACATTCAGAAACAGTAGAATATGTTATATTATAAGTTACTGTACAGTATAGCAATCAGCATGTGGTGTATAATGTATAGTAAGTGCATAAACCTGATAACACAGCAGCAGTTTGTAGATACAGGATGGAGCTGCAGATCCCCATAATGCAGTAGTGTAGTACAACAGGCTAGAATAGAGAAGCAGGGCTGCTGTCAGAGGTCTGTGTGGTCACATGACAGCAATGGGGAAGGGGGTGTGTTCAGCATGGACCAATCAGGAAGTGAGAATCACAGAGCTGTGCAGGAGTACAGTGATAGAATCTTTTCTATACAGCAGTGTGAATGACTGAGTGTGAGTGCAGGCATGTTATAGCAGCAGTGTGTATAGCTGAGTGTAAGTGCAGGTACATTATAGCAGGAATGGTGAGGATGGGAAACACAAGGGCTGACAGAGAATGCAGGGAAAATGAATGAATGAACAGAACAGATGTGGGCACATACATGCAGCACTCTCTGTCTAGGGAGAGAGGGGTTACAGCTATGGAGAGATTGCCTCCACAGTCCTGTCCCCTGATGCAAGCCCCAGCCGGAAGTGGATCTGCCATGATTTGAAAGGTGAGGAAGACTTCCTAGGTCAGGGTACTGTGCTGTAGACCCCGCTATGCAGACCATGCTTCTTCCCCACTCTCCCACCCAGTACAGGGAGCTCTTACACCAAAGCAATGCTCTTAATCCAAGTTTTGAAAAACTAGGAGCTTCTTGCAAAACACCTTTAATCCAAGTTACTTTTAAACCAAGGTACCACTGTATACTGTATATACTCCTATAGCTAAATAATCTAAATAAATATTATTGGTTTATTGTACTCTACCAGGGTTCTCTTTCTAATGTCTAAAAGTGGTTTCCAGCCTCCTAAATTGAAGGATAAGTCAAAATGGTGAGTAATAGGCTATTGTACAGGGGTGGATACAAAGTGGATTGGGATACAGTGGTGGATACAAAGTGGATCTTATATACATGCTCTTGGTTTCTTAGGTCTGCAGCATTTCATAACTTTATTAAGGTGGCATTGACCAAAAATCCCAAGAAGAGACCAAGTGCTTCCAAGTTGCTCACAGTAAGTGCTAAGCATTGCCTACAGAGTCTACAAAGAAAGTTTGATGGTATATGCTGTTTGTATTCAATTCCCATAATGTTACTGGGATATTCTCCATCACAATGGAAACCCTATCTTACCTTCTACCTTTATCATTGGAGGACTCCTTCTAATATGCTTTCTATTACCTTTTTATTACCTCAACTGGCCATTTTTTATTGCTGCTTTTGTGTCATATCTTTATATCTTCTATTTTACCTCTGTGGATGCCACTGATATCTGAAGTTTTTTCTTCATCCAGCCTTTGTGTTGAACTTTCCTTATTGGTGCCATCCACCATTTCATAAGTTTTTGATCACAAGACTATCAGTGCTATCCAATATGATGGGCCCATCTCCGAAGACAATAGGGATTCATTGAAATTCCTTCCAAGATGGATCCGTCACAGCCGTCACAGCTCCGTTAAGAATGAAATCCATGCCACTAATGTGAAGTCTTAGGGCCCTATTACACGGAACGATAATCAACTGAATCAGTCCGTGTAATAAAGACAACGATCATCCGATGACAAGTCATCGGCTGATTGTTGTATTAGGTTTGGACCTAAAATCGCCGGGCGCCGACTACCTATCACCACGTGTAATAGTGATGTGCAGCCGACAGCTGGCGATTCCCCAAACACCTGACACCTGACAGGCCAGGACCGCCTCGGCCTGTCAGCTGACAAGCTGCTCAGATGCTGCAACTGCCGGGAACGGGAAGCTGCGGAGCACAGGCGAGAAGACCTGGAGCTGGGAGAGGTAAGGTGTCAAGTGTTTGGGCAAGGGCTGCATTGACATCTCTAACGATGTCCATGCAGCCCTTACTTACCAGTTATCAGGCCGTCTAATAGGTCCTGTAAACGAGCGCCGATGTAGCAGATTGGCACTCACTTACTAAAAGGATCGTGCCATAGTTGGCCCGTGTAATAGTATCCTTAAAGTGTCACTGTCATGAATTTTTTTTTTTTTGCAAAAAATTAATAGTCCAGGTGATTTTAAGAAACTTTGTAATTGGGTTTATTAGCCGAAAAATACATTTTTATCATGAAAAAGCAGTTTGAAGCTCTCCCCCCTGTCTTCATTGTTCTCCTATGGAGAGAGCTAAATAAAAGTCCAAAACAGGGCAACAAAGAGTTAATCTACAAATACCTCACCCTCTATCTCCTCTGACAGTCACCAGGACTGCTCTGAGCTCTGATTACAGCTGTCACCCAGCTCAGTGCCTGTAATCCTCTGTTATCTGCTTTCTGCTGCTGGCTAACTCCCTCCTTCCTCCTCCCCCCTCCCCTCTCTATAGGAACAGACAGAGTGTGACTCCTGCAACAAGTCACAATTTCCTGATTTTTTGCAGTGGATGGAAAAGAGGAGGGAGGGGGGACCGGGGAAAGGCTTCTTAAATGCAGATAATGGCAGATTTGGCTAATAAACCTAATTACAAAGTTTTTTTAAAATGGCCTGGACTATTGATTTCTGCAAAAAAAAAAACCGACAGTGACTCTTTAAACCTTTTGGCTCAGTGTTAAAATCTTGATGTGACTTTTGCCTGTTTTCTGTATTTCTTTTAGCACCAGTTTGTTGCCCAGACAGGACTTGGTGCTTTTCTCACTATGGAATTGTTGGAAAAACTGAGAAATCCAGAAAAGCACCATGAAACCTCCAATGCTGAAGAAGAAGTTGACATGGAGGTGAGGGTTATGAAATGTAAATGTTCCCTGTATGTTAGGCCTTGTTCACAGGTACATTGGAGGATCCATTTAAAGGGTTACTTCAGCGAAAATCTTTTTCTTTCAAATCAACTGGTTTCAGAAAGTTATATAGATTTGTAATTTACTTCTATTTAAAAACCTCATCTTCCAGTACTTATCAGCTGCTGTATGTCCTGCAGGAAATGGTGCTTTCTTTTCAGTCTGACACAGTGCTCTCTGCTGACGTCTCTGTCAGAGACAGGAACTATCCAGAGCAGGAGAAGTTTTCTATGGGAATTTTCTACTGTTCTGGACAATTCCTGAATTGGACAGAGGTGGCAGCAGAGAGCACTGTGTCAGACTGAAAAGTAAATACTATTTCCTGCAGGACATACAGCAGCTGATAAGTACTGGAAGACTTGAGATTTTTAAATAGAAGTACATTACAAATCTATATAACTTTCTGAAACCAGTTGATTTGAAAGAAAAAGATTTTTTCCAGAGTAGCCCTTTAAGGCTTTTGTCGAAAAGTTCTTTGAGTGCACAAAAATGCAGTTGAATGGTCTATTGCACAACAGATATCACTGGGTCACAACAGATACAGTTGATTTGAATGTAGTCCATTGGGTTCCTGTCTGGTGTCCATTTATTTAACAGGATTTGAGCTGACTAAGAAATATTGCTTGCCGTGTTCTACGGACTGTACAGACAGGGAACAATAATCCTGCATGGTTTAAAGTGACTCTGTACCCTCCCCAAACCACTTGTACCTTCGGATAGCTGCTTTTAATCAAAGATCTGTCCTGGGGTCCGTTCGGCAGGTGATGCAGTTATTGTCCTAAAAAACAACTTTTAAACTTGCAGCCCTGTGTCCAATGGCTGTGGCCTAGATTATGTATGCATTAGGCAGGCACAACCTCTCTGTCCCTCCTCCCCACCCTCCTCATCATTAGGAATGCTCCAGGCAGATTGCCTACTATTCCTCACCTGTGTCAGCACGACACATGGGCTGGATCGTTAAGGCACCTGTGCAATGTTCAGACAGGAGAAAATGTTCTAGGGGCATTCCTAATGATGAAGAGGGTGGGGAGGAGGGACAGAGGGGTGGTGCAAAGTTAGGGCACAGATATTGTAGGCCACAGCCGTTGGGCACAGGCCTGCTAGTTTAAAAGTTGTTTTTTAGGACAATAACTGCATCACCTGCCAAACATACCCCAGGACAGATCTTGGATTAAAAGCAGCTATCCGAAGTGGTTTTGGGGGGGGGGGGCAGATTGTGGGTACAGAGTCACTTTAAGGTTAAATATATGTTCAGGGAGTTCAGTAATATTGATTACTGTAATGCAGCACAAATGTCTACTCCAAGAGTATCACCATTGAACTATATTGATCCTCTATTAGATATAAAAAGTTTTTTTTTAAGTCATGCGATAAAACCAATCCCACCAATTTGATATACTGAATTCATATACATTTTTGTTTAATAGTTTCTCTCAACCTTCTCTCGAATTCTTTCAAAAAAACGTCTTCCAAAAGTTGGACGCACATCATCAGACATTCAGTGTAAGTACTACGACCGAAGTTGGGTACAGGGGTGAAGTTGGAGAGTAAAGTAAAAAACATTATTCTTTTTCTTTTAGTGAATCAGATCAACTTAACTCAACCTCCAAAAGTGAAAATGGAAGAACCAAGGGCTCCAAAGGTAATGGAGAGCGTAATCCCAGTTATGCTAATAATTATTCTTTGTGTTTTATGTTTATTAATCATCTTGTCATTGTCATATGACCGTTATATGGTTACATTTACCACTATCCTGCTTGCTACTACAGAACTCATCCCACACTATTCTGTGTGTACAGAGCCCAAGACTAAGGGGCCTATTCCACGGAACGATAATCGGCCTAATCGGCCCGATTCAGACGATTTTCGCTCCGTGAAGTAGAGAGAACAATCAGCCGATGATCGTGTCATCGGCTGATCGTTCATTTAGGTTCAAACCTAAAATCATCGGTCGCCACCCGTGCATCGCTACGCGGAATAGCGGTGCGCAGCAGGCGACTGACGATTTAAAAACATCATACTTTACCTATCCAGGCTGCAGGGCCTGTTAGCTGACAGACCGCTGAGCCAATCACTGGCCAGGGCCGCCGCGGCCAGTGATTGGCTGAGCGGTCTGTCAGTCCAGACAGGCCGCTCTGAAGCTACTGCTGCTGCGCGCGGGATCGGGAGAAGGAGCACAGAAGACCTGCAGCCTGGATAGGTAAAGTATGATGTTTAACAAGGGCTGCAAGGACATCGGTAACGATGTCCCTACAGCCCTCGCTAAACGATTATCGGCCCGTGGAATAGGTCCATAATACTCCCCACCCATTTGACTAGGTCCTGTCCAATAACATAGCTAAATAGGAGGAGTGCTATGTGTATACCGTTAAGAGATTTATTTTTTATTTTCTTTTGTAATGGTTTGATCATATATTTCAAGTAGTGTCCCTTTAAGGGCCTTGAATCTCAGAGATGTTTCTTATGGTCTTACCAAGAGAACTTATCGGTAGAGATAAGCAAATCTGCCCTGGGGAGTCATGAAAAACATGGATAGTCAGAGAGTCATCTGGCTGCATTCACCTTCTCCAGGCAGCAAGAGTCAAATGGCAATTGTGCAAATTCGAACTTTCCACATGTTCTCTCTCTACTGATTATGGATCAGTCTGTTCATTGACCATATCTTTATAATACTTTGTGTAGTTTGTAGAATGTTTAATAAAATTTGTGAAAAATAAGGGGTTGGGGGTATATGTCTTAAATTTGTGTCCAGATAATGCAGATTATTGCTCACACATGTATTTTCTGTTTACAGGTTGATCTAGAACCAAGTCAAGCTCACAGCACCCCCAGTACAGCTCCATATCTCAAGTAAGTCAAGTAATATCCCAAATGATTGGCAGCTAAACTAATCTATAACCTACATAAAACATTAAAGGTGATGTCTTGGCATAAAAAAATGATATGGCTATGGGTGGTGTAAAAATAAAGAGGTGATACTCAGCTACCCCAGTCCCCCACAGCTGCGGCTCCAATGTTTCTGGTTCCAGTGATGGCAATCTACCATAATATAGATAGCGTTGTGATGGAATTTTAATATTCTGAATAATTTGTGTTACAGTTTCTGTTCTGATGATGAAGATGATGACTATGATGATGTTGACATGTAAGTATGAAGAAGATCAAGTAATATATGAGAACCTAAGGGCTGGTGGTTCATTTCCATATAATATGTTCTGTAGAAACACTCACTCTTTATTTCATTGTATATCACATTGTCATTAAACAGAAAGGTCAGCCTAGGCTACTGATTTCGGCAGGACCAGCCAACTGTCTATGCCAAATGTATAGGGGCCTCCCAAATCTCCCCTGGCAGATGATGTTGGGGAAAAGAAGGACAAGTGTGTTGGATTTTAATTGCTTAGTCTTTCTGGTCTTGGGGAAATAAGCCCCAGGAACATACAGTGATATAGTCATTCGTTTTGTGTCAGCTGGCAGCGATTTCAGTGGTGCAGTGACCTTGCTGCCATGGGTTTACAGCAGTAGCCTGAGTTTTATGAGAGGGCCATCATTCAGTCATAACCTTTGCTAAAGTAACACTAAATGACAGCTAATGACATGATTCCCTGATTCAAGAATGGGGAGGCCATGTCCCATATTTTCAGCTTAGATGCGACCATAAATTTGCCATACAGTATGTCTAGGAATCACTCGTAGAATTTAAACTTAAATCTTACCTTTCTGATTTATGTTCCTTCAAAGACCTGGCAGCATGGACCTCAACAGTGACTCGTCTCCTGAGGATTCTCCCCCTCCCCTACCCCCTAAGGTGAGTCTATGCATTTATATATGTACATTGGCTTCATTAATTTTTTTCCCTATGTGTTGCATTATCCCATCCCCTGTTTTTCAATCTCATACAGCCCAGATTCCGCACGTCTTCTGCTGATATAAAGAGAGACCAGGACCGGCTGCACACTCCCGCCGCTTTGGTCCGATGTTATAGTGGGCCAAGTGTACAGAGAACCCCGGCACAAGCCTGGCCTGAGACTCTGGGGAACCAGTTACCTGCTGCCAGCTCTGGTGAGTTGTGGGGAGGGAAGTGTCCCCTAGGAGAGGGACTGGGGGGGCCTTGTATTCCAAAGGAAACTGTTGGATTACAAGTAACCTGGTTTAAGAGTTTTGCAAGACAAGCTGAAAACTTAAAAAAAGTAAATGAACAAGATTTTTATTCAAGCCCCCTGTGTTCCCATCTTGATATTGTAGTAGGTAAATATCCTCTCATTTTAACCCATTGCCACCTGATCAACTCTACCAGTGATTGGACACCTTCCACTTCTCCATTACCTGTACGCTTCATAGCTGCTTCCCTCTGACCACTGAATTACCCACTTCACTGATAGCTGCTCTAGGCCTCCGGCACTAGTACCAGCAGGTTTGCCGCCACCTGGGGAGTTGTGTCCCAGAGCGAATTATGCTTGTAATCCAAGGTTTCACTGTATTATAAAGATGACAAGAAGCATCTTTGAGATGCCACTGAGATAAGCCATTCTACAGCTATCTACCATGTAAAAGGATCCTTAATCAGCGGTGAGAACCCATGTATAGCTCCACTTTTAGTAGGTCTTCCGATAGTAACAAACATGGGTGTATGAGAGTAACCCCCATATCATGGTCAGGGCAGCTAATTTTAACAATTGCTGTGTGACCCACTGACCTCCATGTACCCTTCTGTCACTAAACATATGAACTTTTATAGTCTCTGACAGTTCTCGAGTATTGAAGCTGTGGATCTCATGCCCACAATGCCCATGACAACTCTCCAAACTTTTACTACAAGGCCTTTCTACTCTTCCATCCCCAGCATTTGCAGTGATCAGAAATTATTGAAACCTCTTTTTTAGCCATCATGTTTGTGGGCCCATTCTGTATTTCTGGGTACTGTTAAGTTAAAGTCACCAAGGTTTTTTCCTCACAGATCTGCCTAAAATTAATATTCATATTACAGCTGTAATTCTTCTAGAGGAGAACATGGGACCTCAAGTAACTAGCACATGGTGGCAAGATCCTTGCACTGCCCTATTGCTGTGTGCACGAGACCTATGGCCTCATATTATATTATAGAGAACTCACAATGAGTACATAGGATTATCCTCACGGCTAATGTCCTGTCTGCTTTCCTTCAATCACAGAGCCATCACTCTTGGTTCAAGATCTTCCCCCATCTTTGCCCCCAAAGAAAGGAAGAGCTCAAGCAAAACAGGTAAAGCCTTCTAGTCCAGTTAGTATTTCATAGATGTGACACTATGGCCAACCACAGTATATACTGTACCTTTCACTACCTCAGGGTAAAATATGTGCTGAATTCCATTGAATGTTTATGTATATGAACTTTATTATAGACAATTGTTCTTACATAGTTGGACCTATGCTTAAATGTTGTTTTTTTTTTTATGGAATTTTATTCTGGTGGTCTTTTCCACTCCCAGGAACGTAAAGAGATTTTGTCAGTAGGTTTCTGGTGCCCCATCTAAGAGTAGCATAAAGTAGTTACAGAGAAGCTGAACAGAATGACGTTTCACTTCCATTGTTCTGTTCAGCCTAATCGAGATATCCTCCTGAATAACGCGGACAATAGTTAGACCTCTCCATTATGTGCATGAGCCCAGTAGTCCTCAATATTGATGAGAAGCAGAAAACTCCGCCCACCAGCTGCTGATTGGCAGTTATCTATCCGTGCTGTGTATAGGCAGCCAACTGTCAATCAGAAGCTGGAGGGTGGGGGGAGGGGTGTGGCAAGTATCCTGTTCTCCTGCATATTAGGAGAACGGCTGAACAAAAAGACGTCAGTAATACACCAATCTGTTCAGCATTTCTGTCACTAGTTTATGCTGCCCTCATTTAAGGCAGAATAAATGTAGTGACAGATTGTCTTTAAGGTCATCTAACATTCTATACTGATGTCGGAAGATACCGGTGCCGGGCTCAGCCATCAGAGTAAAGTGTATAATGACATCCCGAGTCTCCATCGACAGATGGTGGAATTTCACTCCCCAGCCCCTTTATTTTCGGAAAGATAAGCCACCGCCTGAGATGTCTTAACCTTCCTATCCCCATGGAGAACACAGGGGCATTTGGCCATGCCAAACGTTTATGTGTATGGGGAGGACAGGAGAGATAGTTGAAGGCCAAGTTATTGAAGTTGTATAGACACCTTTACTATGTACCTGCATGCAATCCAGGGGTGTCTTGGAACTGCTGCTTTGTCAGCTTCAGCTCCTGCTAAGCCTCATGAAGAGAGTGCTCAAATGTGGAGCTAATATATGCATGATGATCTTTATTGACCTCTTTTGAGTTTTACCTAACATTAGTCTATGGTGACACAGGCCGTAATACTTGCAATTGTTTTGCTAAGAATTTTGTTAAAACTATGAAAGATGGTGACATTTCCACAACATACAGGGCATACTGCAGATTTTTTATCCTTCAAATGAATTATTCTGCATTGTACATCAGTGCAGAATTCTGTGACAAATATGCATGCAAATATGCATGCAATATATGTGTGAACACAGCCTATAATGTACCTGCATTATCCTGTTATACTAAATGTTTCATTGCCTCTGTGTACAGATAGACTTCCAGCTGAAGAAAATCTTTAATGGATGTCCACTGAAAATCCATTCAGCAACCACCTGGAAACATCCAACCTCAAATGGTGGGAACTGTTACTCCTCCAAACTTTTTTTGAGTCTTGTTTTGGCCATTTTCATTTACCTTGTTTTTTCTTTTTTTTTTCTTTTTTGTGTATTTTAGATATACATGTTATACTTGGAGCAGAACAAGGGATATTCACTTTAAACCGTTCTGAAAAACAGGCATCTCTGGACCTGGTGAGCAACCAACCTGACAATATAGGGAGCATAAAATACTGGTGGATTTTTTTTCTTGTGTATTGACATTTTAAAGCGAATGTACTATTAGGTACATCACTTTATTTTCCTAGTAACAGATCGGCGCTGGTGCGTGGATCCCGGTGCCGCAGTCCTTTAATCAGTCAATGGAGCCGCATCACAGACGGGAGGGCATATTGGAGTTGGCAGGCCGTCACCAGTGCATAGAGCTGTGTTGGTGCACGTCCAAGGAACGGCGCTGAGCATGGGATTCAGGCGGCGTTTAAAAAAAAAAGTCCTCACTTTTATGCTGCCCAAACCACCAGTCATCAGGGTTGTCCCCAGTAACCTCTTCCTACCCTGCCAGCCATTAATGATAGATCTCTTCCTATGCTCAGATATAGAAAGATCTATGAGTCCATCCTGGTGGGGCAGGGAGAAGCCACCAGGACCATCCTGATGATTTGTGGTTTAGGCAGGATAAAAGTGATGGCAGGCTCTGCTTAAAGCTACCTATAGATGGATCTACTGGTTAGGCTGAAAAATTGAATGTGCAAAGTCCATGAGCTGTATGTTTTTTTCCTCTCCAAGTTGTTTCCAGGTCGGACCACATGGGTTTATTCTATTAACAACGTACTGATGTCCATAACGGGTAAGGAAGAGGGGAATCTTAAGGGTAAGGAAGGGAAATCTTAATTTACTTTGTATGACATTAAGGATGATGTCTCAATGCCTTGCTGTCTGTTTTTAGGTAAAGTTCCCCAACTATACTCCCACAGCCTTGTGACTCTCCATGAGCAGATACGAAGAGAGTATCGTTTAGGTCACATCCCTACACACAGACTCCTGCCCAGGTATGTTCAGTCAGAGCAGATATTTAGACTATAAACTCATGTTCATTGAGGTGGCACACAGAATTTGAAGCTACTTTCTTATTTGTCATCAATATACCCTAATAGGTCACCAGGTCATATGTTGCCTTCCAACACAGTTAAAGGGGTCACATCTAGGGAGAAAATATTACTCTTACTTACTCCTTCCTTACCTAGCAGCTCACTTCTATCTTGCTGTCAGCTTAGCCCGATATCTTCTTACCTGGCTTGAAGGTGGCTTGGGAGATGATAGGGTGGTGCTATGTTGAGATCACCACATTCAGGCGAAACGATACCCGTATTCAGGGCCGGCGTCAGCACCAGGCATACTCGGGCAAGTGCCGGGGCCCACAGTGCCTCAAGGGGCCCCCCTGCACTTGCCCACCCATTTCTTCCCCTCTCCCTCCCCTCTCACTGCGCTCACACACTGACACACATCGCACTGTGTGCAGGTGGTGCTGTGCTGTGAGCGCACACATCATTACCTGAGGCTGTGGGGGGAGGGGGGATGAGCCGGGCGCAGGGATGAGGGGGGCGCTGGTGAGCCACTTAAGTCATTTTGTGGCTCCTCCAGGCCTCAGTCTCTCAGCGTCGGACCAGAGGAGAGGGGGCGGGGCTCACTGCACGGCAGCCTGTAGAGGCCAAACAGCAAGTCAGGGCCCAGAAGCCTCCTCACATTGCTGCCTGTGCTGTGCTTCCCTGCCCCCTCCTGTATTCCTGGGTCTCCTGACCTCCACAGCGGCCCAGGCAGAGGGAGAAGATGTAACAGGACTGACAGATACAGAGGTGAGTGTATGTGTGACTGAGTATACATGCATATGTGTGCAAGTCTGTATGCAGGTGTTGTGTGTGTGTAAGTCTGTATGCAGGTGTTGTGTGTGTGTAAGTCTGTATGCAGGTGTTGTGTGTGTGTAAGTCTGTATGCAGGTGTTGTGTGTCTGTAAGTCTGTATGCAGGTGTTGTGTGTGTGTAAGTCTGTATGCAGGTGTTGTGTGTCTGTAAGTCTGTATGCAGGTGTTGTGTGTCTGTAAGTCTGTATGCAGGTGTTGTGTGTGTGTAAGTCTGTATGCTAGTGTTGTGTGTGTAAGTCTATGCAGGTGTTGTGTATGAATATCTGTCTATGTGTGCTGGGAGTAGGAAGGTAGGATCACCTGTGGCATATCTGCTGCAGTGGATTTATTGCAGATTTTCCCCTTTACTTTCCATGGGGGAGTCACAATATGCAATAAATCCACTGTTGTATTGCTATTTTTTTCTCTCCATTTAGTGTAGGTGATCAGCAGTGTATTATAAGTATATATATATATATATATATACACACTACAGGGGGGAATAAGTATATAATACACTGCTGATCACCTACACAGAATGGATATATATATATATATATATATATATATATATATATACATATATATACACACACACACACACACACACTCATACAGGGGGGGGGATAATAGGTATATAATACACTGCTGTATACCTACACAGAATGGAGAGACATATACTTATTATCCCCCTCCTGTATGAGTGTGTATATATCTCTCCATTCTGTGTAGGTATACAGCAGTGTATTATATACTTATTATCCTTCTGTATGAGTGTGTGTGTGTGTGTATATATATATATATATATATATATATATATATATATATATATATATATTGTATATCTCCATTCTGTGTAGGTATACAGCAGTGTATTATATACTTATTATCCTCCTGTATGAGTGTATATATCTCTCAATTCTGTGTAGGTATACAGCTGTGTTTATATACTTATTATCCCCCTGTATGAGTGTGTACAGTATATATCTCCATTCTGTGTAGGTATACAGCAGTGTATTATATACTTATTATCCTCCTCCTGTATGAGTGTGTATATAATACACTGCTGTATACCTACACAGAATGGAGATATATATACACACTCATACAGGGGGATAATAAGTATATAATACACAGCTGTATACCTACACAGAATGGAGAGATATATACACACACATACAGGAGGATAATAAGTATATAATACACTGCTGTATACCTACACAGAATGGAGATATACAGTATATACACACTCATACAGGGGGATAATAAGTATATAATACACAGCTGTATACCTACACAGAATGGGGAGATAGAGACCCTCTAAAAGTGATGCCACATGATTTACTATACAAAGGGGCCCGCTGAGGCTCTGTCGCCCAAGGGCCCACCAAAACCTGGAGCCGGCCCTGCCCGTATTTATAGGTCAATGTACTAACCGTTATTCACTAACAGTGAGTCACAGTACAGTATCACAACACCGTCTCAGCTTAACTACAATTTTAACTCAAAATTAAATAAAATTGTGACTAAGTTACAGCAGCCATTTTACAAGCTATGGAGCTATCGTTAAGCCTTACCACTCCGTCCTCCTTCTTCCCCATGAATATTCAGCGGCGGCCGGCCTCCACTGGCACTCTCTCTATCTTCCATTTTCGCGCTACTACTGACATAGGTCATGCGTTTCCTGTGTATGCCGTTCACGCCGAATTGTAAAGATAGGAAGCGCCCGGCTCGTGATTTCACCGGCACATGCGCGAACTGTCTGGTCAACACGTGCGGCCCTTGACAGTAGCGGAATGAATATGGAAGATGGAGCGAGTGCGAGTGGAGGCTGGCCGCCACTGAATTTTCATGGAGAAGAGGGGGGGGGGGGATGGAGTGGTGAGGAGTGCCAGAGTGCAGTACAGGTGCTTCACCTCGACTCCCCTTTGACACTTGATTACAGTACAAGAAATAAAGTTGTGCGGCATCCCCTCCACTGACACCTAAGGCAAAGGTAACCTGCTAACTAGTGAGCATCCACCTAAAGGGAATCTTTCAGCTGTAATTCACTTTTCAAACTGCAGACACTGTTACATAGCTGTTAGGGTAAAAAGACACATGGTACCTTTCATATGTCCAACTGTACTTCCAAAACATAGAAAAATGCTTTTATCCCTGAATTGCTGCAAGCTGTTACACCACATCCCCTCCACTGCTTTATTGACATCTGGAAGCTGAGTCCCAAGCAGGGTCAGGTATAGGAAGGTGAGGGAGGAGGTGTTATAGCTTTCACTTCAGGAGCTCAGAAACACATCTTTGACTCTTTATACTATATAATAAAAGCATTTTCTACATTCTTAAAGCAAACTTGGATATATGAAAGGTACCATGTGTCTCCTTGTCCTGACAGCAGTTTGAAACGTGCATTACTGCTTACAGATTCCCTTTAAAGTCACTCTGTACCCACAATCTGCTTCCCCCCAAACCACTTGTATAGCTGCTTTTGTTAATCCAAGATTTGTCCTGCGGTCCGTTCGGCAGGTGATGCAGTAATTGCCCTAAAAAAATACTTTTAAACTTGCAGCCTTGTGCCAAACTAGCATGGCCTAGAGTGACTATGCATTAGGCTGGCACAACCTCTCTGTCCCTCCTCCCCGCCATCTTCATCATTAGGAAAGCCCCAGGCCGGTATTCTCCTATTCATCAACTGTGTGAATACTGCACATGGGCTGGATCGTTGAGGCACCTGTGCAGTGCTCACTGCAGAAGAATAGGAAAAATCCCACCAGTGGCATTCCTAATGATGAAGAGGGTGAGGAGGAGGGACGGAGGGGTGGTGCAAAGTTAGGGCACAGATACTCGAGTCTAGGCAATGACAGTTGGGCACAGGGCTGCAAGTTTAAGGCTATATTCACACTGCGTATGTTTCCGTCCATAGTGCGAACCGCGAATATACGCACGTAGTTTTGAGGTTGATGCGTTCGCTTGAAAGTATACAATATACGCCCGCACAATGCACACTACGTACGATCTATGGCCGGAAACATACGCAGCGTGAACATAGCTGCATCACCTGCTGAACGGACCCCAGGACAGATCTTGGATTAAAAGCAGCTATCCAAAGGTACAAGTGGTTTTATGGGGGGGAGGGGGGAACGGACAGATTGTGAGTACAGAGTCGCTTTATTGCCTCGGTCGGGTCCGGGTGCTGACAGATTCCCTTTAACTTAAGAATTATCATGATAGTGAAACATATAAAATTTACAAAGGTTTATAATAGAGACAGGCCAGAGCAACAGAGGGTAAAATGTATATCCTTATTTACTACAGGAAGAAATCAGCATCCAATAAAATACCAGACACTAAGGGTTGCAAGAGTTGTTGTGTGGGTAAGAAACCAGCAGTCACTATATTGATGATCGGCTTTATCTTCTATGACCATGTTCTCTTCTAATTCCACTTCCATGATTTCTTCCTTTCTCAGCTCACAATGACATATCAGGCAGCTGGTTTCTTTGTGCCGCTCTGGAGTCCTCAGTACTTTTGCTGGAATGGTATCAACCACTTGAAAAGTTTATGTTGCTAAAGGTAATAGTCTTCAATCTGATCTACAAATTTTGAGGAATCTATTACCATAGTCTGGTGAGATCTTGCTGGAAAGATGAAGCACAGTTCACTATACGGATATAGGCAAGATGAATCTGAGGGCAATGACACCTTAAAGGAAGTAAAGTACTAGGGTAATGGGCCCCAACTTATCGCAAGAGGGCATGAAGTCTGGTTAAAAGTCACTATTTTGCCTTGCAAGTGCATGGGCCTCAGCATCATATGTGTCTTCTGAGGCCTTGTACTTTGTTACCTATAAAACCAAACTTCTCATTGTTGATGTTGACTAGTTTACTTTCGAACACCTCTCCATACTTGGGGAGAGCGTTGGTAGGGGAAGAGTTGATGTGAGACATGACTTATCCTGCCCAATACCAGACAGTTCTTCTTTTAACCTTCACTTGGACATTGAAGATCTTTGTTTCTTAACTTTTTTACAACTTCACAGTTCAGAACAATTGTTTGTATTGTTGATAGCTTTGCTTTGCTAGAATGGCAGCTCTTGAATGTTGTAATGTCCCAGTCTTATCACTGACTGTGTCTTTTCTCCTTTTCACGCTCAAGCACTTTGACTTCCCCCTGCCGTGCCCTTTGAAGATATTTGAAATGCTGGTGGTGCCAGGAGAACTGTATCCAGTAGTGTGTATTGGGGTTAGCAAGGGGTCATCTCTCCATTGCAAAATTCAATTTCAAACCATCAACCTCAATTCATTGGCTTCTTGGTTTACAGACCGCAAAGATGGTAAGATGGTCACGTTCGCCAGATTGTTGTTTACATAGACCTTAGCTTGTTTGCATTTGTTGATGTGATCTCTTGGTTTATCATTTGTATTTTGATCAGAGGACTCATGGACGGGTCCAGTGCAGGTGACGCAGATCGGCCGTGACCAAGTCTTGGTACTCACAAATGGTAAGGACAACAGCCATCTCCTCGTTTTGTCTTTTCTTTCTCTCAGTCTTCTTTCCTCAATTTCTTTGTGCCTTCGTTGAAGAACCACAAAATTCTCATTCCTATAGATATAAAATACAGACTTCCACAACTCTTCTTTGTTACAGATACACTAAATTTGGTGAACCACAAAGGAGAATCACAGAACTCGTTTTATGTTCCTACATTTTCATCCCCAGTGGAGTCCATAGGTGAGCAAGGCCATTGGTGATATATTATGGTATATTTTATCCTCATATTTTAGTTCATGTCCTACTATGGCATTTCAAGTTAAAGAAACACTCACAGAATTTTTTGTAAATGGTTTCATATATAGAATCGGGAGCTTAAAAACGTATTACATGCATCATCACTGAGCTTTTTTCTGTTTCTTGGAAGACCGTCTGCTGAATCCCACAGCACCAGCTGGAAACCACTGTCTGCTCATTCCTATGAGATAATCAATGTCATTCCACTCCACATTGGGATTCGCCATGTCTGTTGGGTGGTCACATTGTCTCTCAAGAAACAGTATAGAAACTAAATGTTGATGAATAAATCACTTATACAAATAATCATGCATTTTTGGGTACACCGGCCCATTCAAAATGAATCAATCCTTGCGTAACAGTATAGCAAATAATACAAAAAAGATGAGCCTAAAAATGATTTACAATTATTTACTAAAAAACTCCAATAATATATAGCCATTGGGAGGGGATCTCACCAATCTGTCCTGTCACATATGGGAGAGGTCTGTAGATGTCCACAGATGTCTGTCCCAACGTCCAATCACAACAACATTTGGTATTTGTCACTGCCACCTCCCGGCTATCAACATATACCAAAAAGAAATGTTCCTAATAGTCAATAAACCATGATGATCCAGTTATGACTAATCCAAGGAGAATATAGAACCACCTTGTCCAACGCGTTTCAGTACCAATGTCGGTTACGTCACCAGGGGCTATAAGGTCAAAGGTTGTCAGGTATTGTATACTTAATATAATTACATCACATGACACAAAGAATTTGGCATATTTTATGCGCCACTAGTTTAAACGTATGTGATGAAGTGTTAGGGCTGCTGCGTCCTGTACTCACTGTATCATCGACAGGGAGACCACTAGGATGAATGTCCCACCAGGTAGGTATGGGTTTATGGACATGTGTTCTAGGCTATGGTCTAGCAAGGTACAGACTGGTAAATGGAAACAGATTACAGCAAGCGCCTTGTGTGGAGATGTTCCCCCGTCACCCTGCATTGGCCAACGCAGGATGACGGGAGAACATCTCCACACAGAGCGCTTGCTGTAATCTTTGATCTGTAACATCTATGTGATTTGGCTTTTTTTATTTTACTAATAAAGTCACATGACTGCATGCTTTGGACAGGTTTCAGAAATTTTTGTTGTACAGCACATGTCACTGTGTAGCCCCAGCCTTAGGGTCCTTTAACATGGCCCAATATGGATGCAAACTAGCGCTAATGAGCAAGATTGGCGCCTATTGGCAGTGTCTTTAGATGGCAAAATAATCAAGTGGCCAGGTCACACAAACAATCTTAGTATCGTTTGTGCAGCCATGGAAACTGACAGTACCCCACTGCTGGAACCCTAGCAATCAACAATAATGTGGGAGTAAGTGTTCAGTTCCACCGCAGACCACCATTAGTGAAAAGAAGCACTATTTTTATTTAAACAAATTGGCTTTCTTTGTATTGCCTAGACATGTCAATTGCTCTTCTCAGATACTGTTTGTAACTTCTCACTGCTGTGGCTAAAGGGCCTTTTACTAAGGGCCGCTCATCAGCGAGGAGCATTGATAGAAACAATCCTTTAGCCATTAATCGGCCCATGTAAAAGTGAGAGCGATAGGCTTAGGACCATAAAAACAGCCAGCTGATCCTCGGCTGATGTCATCTTTTAGACTGCTTTAAAATTTATTGCTATTGGCTGCACATCTTCCTGTGCAAACAGGTGATAGCAAAGGGAAACTGACAGCAGAGATATGCATATATCTGTGCTGTCATTTTCCAGATCATACAGTAGTACATACTTAGCATTAGGGATGGTCCGAACCGAGTTCGGTTCGGGTTTGTACGAACCCGAAACCTCGGTAATGATTCCCGCTGTCTGCCCACTCCGTGGAGCGGGCGGATCCAGCGGGAGGACCGCCTGGAAAACTGGGATACAGCTATAGCCATAGGCTGTATCCCAGTTTTCCAGGCGTTCCTCCCGCTGCCACGGAGCGGGCAGACAGCGGGAATCTGATGCCGAGCGTTCGGGTTCATACGAACCCGAACCTCGACAGGTTCGGACCATCCCTACTTAGCATACTTAGTGCACTACTGTGTGACCTGGCATTCCGCTCTCTGGTGTATGAAGGCAGGCAGAAGATGCCGGATCACACAGGAGTGCCCTAGGTATGTATGCATGCACTACATGTCTGATCGGGGAACTGACAACACGGATATATGCATATCTCTACTGTCAGTTTCCCTTCGCTATCAGCTGCATATTCCCGTTTGCACAGGAAGATGTGCAGCCAATAGCGATAAATTTTAAAGCAGTCAAAAAGATGCGACCAGCCAGGGATTGGGTGCTTTTCCGCTCCTCAGCTGATCGTCCCCACTTTTACATAGGCCATTTATCAGCTGAAGTAGCGTTTCTAACAGTGCCCCCAGACAAATCGGTCTGTGTAAAAGGGCCTTTGGCCAGAGCAGTGAGAAGCTACAAACGGTATCTGAGAAGAGGACCTGACATTTCTGTGCAATATACAGAAAGCCCATTAATTTCAATAAAAATAATGCTTCTTTCCAGGGGCGTAGCTAGGACTCACAGGGCCCCATAGCAAAAAATGTATATATATATATATATATAATATATATTGCTATGACAGTCTACTGTTTTTACCCATTAGGAGCCCTCATGGTTAAATACATAGGTGCAGGAGCAGACTACTTTCTGCTTAACCCCTTATGTACTGCAGTGTGTAAGTGACCCAAAGTTCAATAGACAAAGAGATATCTGCCTTGCCTGGTGCACTGATAACCCCTGACCCCTGCAAGGAGCTCTGCACATTTTCTTACTTGATTGGGCAGCTGGAGAACAGAGGTCAGAGGTTATCAGAGGAGATCTCTTTGTCTTCTGCTTGTTAACGCTTTTTTGTGTTGCTGCATGTAAGTAAACATTGGGTCACTTACACACTGCAGTACCTAAGGGGTTAAGCAGAAGGACACATGCTCTCACCTTCTTCCCCGTTCCCCCCTCCTGCACGAGCCCCATAGCAACTGCCTACCCTGCCTCTATAGTAGCTATGCCACTGCTACTTTCCACCAATGGTTAGCTATGGGGGAACGGAACATTTGCGCCCAGATTACTGTTGACCTCTAGAGTTCCAGCGGTGGAGTACCCTGATCTCCTCTGATTTTCTAGAATGGCTTCTAATGTCCGAAGTTTACATCTCCTTTAATTTATTTGGGATTTTAATAGTTTTTGAGAAGTCTATATTTCTACTCCTACTAATGTCATTCTGATCAAAGATTGTTTCTTATCTTCCCAGCTGTTTCTGGAGATTGTATCCTGATTTTAAGGAGCAAAGGTTTCCAGGTACTGAAATTACAATCAGCGGAGGTAAGACACCATGTTCTCTTCATGTATATAGAGGAGGGTTATAGATTAGGGTTTCTTTGAGATTAGCTTTAGTTTCATGTGTTGAACCTAGATGCACTGCATTATAGAGATGATCGAACAGCGGAAAATCTTAGGTTCTATCCAAACTCGAACCTTGCCGAACCTTCCGCATTTGATTCCCGATGCCTTCCCAATCCGTGGGGAAGGCGGAGACAGCCCGGGTACCGCCTGGAATTCTGGGATTCAGCCTAGGTAATAAGCTGTATCCCGGAATTCCAGGCGGTACCTGGGCTGTCTCCTCCTTCCCCACGGACCGGGAAGGCATCAGGAATAAAACCTAAGATTTTCCGCTGTTCGATCATCTCTACTGAATTATTCACAGCATAAACTTTAGTATAGGATATAGTAATATGGAATAGGTCACCTTATAAGCTGTGCAGCTCTTAATTGTAAAAGAACACTAGCAATTTATGGTAAAAATAAATAGTAGATAAGTACTATTCCTCTAGGCTACTATTTCCAACTATTTCTGCTATTTTCCTCAGGTGATGTTTGCCTGTGTAGATCGCAGTTTACGCTTATTGTCTTCAGACCGGTGAGAACATCTTTTACTTTTTACTAAAAACTCCTTGTAGCCTTTAGAGGGAACCTGTCAGTTCTATATCAGGCTTTGAGTTCAAGTGTCAAAGAGGCTGAGCTGCTGCATGCATCCCTCTTCCTCCCCCACACTTTCCTGCCTTGCATGATTGATGTGCACAGCTTGGTTTCCATCGTTGATCCATGTACATCAATCAATCAATCAAGGCAGAAAGTGGTGGGGGAGTGAGTAGGCATGCATGCTGCGACTTGGCAAATCACCTCTGTGACACTTAAACTCTAAGCTTGACAGACTCCCTTTAACAACTAATTGACTCTACATTAGGTGAAGCCTGTTTAACTTCAGGCAATATCTGCCAGGTACACTTATTGGCTATTAGCATTAGCTATTGGCATATTAGGAGGTTGTGTGGAGCCATAACAGGCCCCTGTACATAAGACGTGAGCCCTTATGGAGACAATATTACCCACATCTGAATAAAGACTTTTTATCTCACAGGAGGAAGATTATAGTAGAGGCTCCACAGTCCGATAACAGCAACACAAACTTGTACATCCATGAATGTTAACCTTCCAATGGACTGGATAATAAACCTCATCTCCTGGATGCGCAAGTACTTATCCAAGATCTTCTGTATCCGACCCCTTTGATGTTGTATAAATGCTGAAAAGGATTCAGGAACTGTAAGAATAATGTACTTGTTGTGACACCTTGTAGGATGAGCCTCCTTGGAAAAGGACTGGTATGTTTAATATTGTATAAGCTTTGTGTATTGGCACTGCTGCGGCAGTATTGTGGGAGATACTGTCTGAATGTCTATGCAGTAAAATTGTTGTATGCACTTTTAATAAAAGTTTGTTGTACTTGTTCTTCGTTCACTCAGTAAAGGTTCTTGGAGGAATATAGAGGCCTAATAAACTGTGATATTTACATTAGGGCTATTTTCTCTGTCTGGCTCTGCGTACACGTTCTGCGTGATACAGGTAATTGCGTATATATACAGTATGCACGGGCGAATAAAAGATACGCTAATGCTACACACCCTTTACGTATTTTACGCTTTGCACCTGATAGACCAAAACGTACGCATCTACTGTACGTTCGTTATTTGTCCGTGAATGTTCAGCAAACACAAACCGATTACAATCTTTTTTTTTTCGGGATCCGAACTGAAAATCGCCATGTTTGCTTATTACTGCTTATCAGCTGCTGTATGTCCTGCATTCTTTTCAGCCTGACACAGTGCTCTCTGCTGCCACCTCTGTCCATGTCAGAAACTGTCCAGAGCAAAAGAGGTTTTCCATTGAGATTTGCTACTGTGCTGGGCAGTTCCTGACTAGAGATGATCGAACAGTATGTACCAAGTACCAAGAACAGCCCGAGTACTGCCTGGAAAACAGGGATACAGCCTAGGATAGGCTGTATCCCTGTTTTCCAGGCGGTACTCGGGCTGGCTTCTCCTTCCCCACAGAATGGGAAGGCAGCGGGAGTCAAATGCCGATGGTTCGAGTTTGAACGAACCTGAAAATTTGCGCTGTTTGATCATCTGTATTCCTGACACGGGCAGAGTTTAAAAAAAAAAGTAATTTACAAATCTATATAACTTTCTAACACTAGTTGATTGAAAAAAAAAAAAATTCTCCAGAGTACTTCTTTAATTTGTATTCTGGCAATCAAATGATAACCAGGGCAAATATGTCAGCAGCAGCACTGGCATTTCCTAAGTTGCATACACAGCATTCGGTGCCAGGCATGTCCGGAAAGACACTGATCGGAGGGGGTCTGACCACTGGTAATACACAGCAATGGTAAGAATGGGGGTCCCATGTCTCCCTGCTGCTTTATAAAACTCTATGGACCTTATAGCCAAGCACTCAGGTCAACCAGGGGAACACATGGGGAGAGATTTATCAAACTGGTGTAAAGTAGAATTGTCTCAGTTGCCCCTAACAACCAATTAGATTCCACCTTTCATTTTTCAAAAAATCTGTGAGAAATGAAAGTGGAATCTGATTGGTTGCTAGGGGCAACTGGGCCAGTTTCACTTTACACCAGTTTGATAAATCTCCCCCATGGTTCTTGATCAGTGCAGTTCCTCTTGAAAATGAACATGTACATTGCCAAATAAGTGTTATCATTCCCTTTGGGAGTAGGATGTGTTATGGCGCAGTCTGCTACTGACTGGACAGTATTGGACTGTGTAGGGACACTTCATTTTATAACAGGCATTGTAACACTCAGATGTTATTCTACCATACATTTCCAGGACTACAAGTATCTGGGAGTATAACACTTTTGGATTGCACATACTGCATATTTTATTCAGTATTTTAGTTAAACCCAGGAGTGAATGCAAAACACAGAAACGGGTGAAAATCTTTCCAGTTTTACTTTGCATCGGTTCCACTCCAGTTTTTTTTTCTAGATGTACGACTAGATGTGAACCCAGCGCCAAGGATTTAGAGTTGTCTGTGGTGAACTGGCATTCTGTACTGCACTTATTCCATCATATTAACAAGAAAAAAGACCATAAGTCTTACAGCGTCATCAATAAATATTTTATTACAGACAAAAAAGACAAAAAGGTTGCACAGTGAGCGCTACCCCTCCCCCTACAGACTCATAATCTGCCTCCGTATGACCAATCAGAGGCCGGTAATCTGTATGTATCGCCACATATGTGAAGTCATAGTTGTGTAAGGGGAGACATAGACACAGGGACTATATTGCTGATTGGTGGGTTGGTGTTGTGCTTTCTAATAGACGCAAAGTAAGAGAGAGACAGGATTGTCACAACACCATTCAATGACAACGTTCAGGCAGCCATTGCACTAAGGGGTCAGGCCTCCGCTGCAGCAATATGGTAAACATTCATACTTGCAAACAATACTAACCCCACGTCAAACTGTGGTATTTCTCCTACACTGGGAGGTATAAGGCACTAGAATAGAGCGAACACAAGTAACATCCCCATCAACAGTGACGACAACTTGCAGAAGCAGCCATAAAACGTTGTGCTTGTGTATGCCTGTCCTGGCCTCTGGACAGTGCCACTCGCTATCATGTAATGTAGGGGCACAAAGGTCAGTTCAGAGGCTAACAAAACTATAACTTTTCCTAATTTAGTATTTTTAACATTTTTGTTAAATTTTTGGAAAAACAGAGAATTCCTCTGCAACTTGTTTCATAGAAAGGATTAGCTCTAACTAAAGGCAAAAATTACACTGTGATATAGCGAGGACGCCACGGTGACTCGTGATTGCCTTGCTACAAACAAAATGGCTGACATACCTACTAAAATAATCCAGATTAAAAGGTTGTGCATTATGATCAATGGTGAAGTCTCATGTCCATTGTAACCCTTACTTGTCCATTGTAACCCATCTTTTCTGTCCCTATACTCATTACAAGATGGAGGGGTCATGTTTAGCAGAACAAAAAGACACATCACCATCGGAAGAGTGACATCAACGTAATACACAAACTAACAATCTCAGTCTATTGATTATCATTGCACAGTTCTCTGAAGCACAGGACATTGCACTTCCCTATTGAAATTTTTGGCAGTGAAGACATTGACACATCAATACTTTGCACATTTTTGGTGGCAGTGAGAGGACAACAGGTTCCTGGAGTGCAATAGCCAACACCTCTAAGAACCTTAAAATGTACGATGTAAAGTCCTAGCAAAGTCTTTGCATGATCTTGACACTTAAGATAAGATGGTCTTCAAAAACGTCTGGATATTGAAGATATAATAATATCCAGTTAGAAAATTGATACTCTTCAGAATCACGTCTGTTTAAGACGAGACAGAGGTGGATTATTTCTCCAATGTCCCTTTTAGGCTTTTGGATCAAGTAATCTATAGCTTCAGTAATTCGTTATCCAAGCTGATCTTCATAAGTTTTCCGGAAACAGTCTCCAGCCGGGAAGAAATCCCAACACCTCTCCTGGTACATCTTCCAGACATATGACTCCTGAATAGGGAATAAGGATGGGCCATCAAAATCTGACTTTTCTTTAAGAAACAGTTCCACTCTTACCCTCAGATATAGTGTGATATTGCAGCTTAGTTCCATTAAAGTGAATTTACCACTAGGTACATCACTTTGTGTTTTCTACATGAACAGACCGGCGGTGGGGCGCAGATGCCGATGCCGCAATCCTTTTTTTGAACCACTGCCTGGTTCCCGCACATGGCGCCGGTCTATTCCCTGGCATGAAGCACTGGAGGTGTGCCCGCTGGCCCACAGTGTGACAAGGCTTCATTGATTCTAACAGAGCCGCGTCACAAAGGGGAGGGGGTTTCGTCACACAGGGGGGGGGGGGGGGGGGGTAGCGGCCCAGCCCCCAGTGCTTAATGCTGTGTTGGTGCTTGGAATTGACCTGCGCTGTGTGTGGGAACCGGGTGGCGGTTCAAAAGAAGGACTGCGGCACCAGCATCCCAGTACCTAGTGGTGTACCTAGTGGTGCATTGGCTTTAAAGTGAATGGAGCCCGTTTCTACTACCACTCACAACCTGAGGACAGGTGTGGCGCTGTTTTAGAATAAAGCAGCTACAATTTTCTTTTTTATCCTGGGAGGGCGACATATACTTATAAGGCATGCCACTTAGTGATATCTGTTATATTTAGAGCCCTATGTTTAAGTGTATACTGTGCAGTAGATGTTATATTATGGGATCCAGCTCAATGAAATAACAAGAAGGTCAATGCTATTCCATCCAGCAACCATCCGCTAGATAAATGGGGGTCTGTAGATCCATTTAATGCATGTGCCAAGATGTATCTCAACACTGGACAGTGCTTATCGCATCTCTAGAACGTGTTTAAACTAGGCTGTTGTCTACTAGAAACAGTCTATGGTGAAGTGTATGGAGGTGAACTGCAATACCACAGGCAACCTGTCATCATTTTTGGAGTAAAGCATCTATGTTTTTACAAGCCCTTTAAAAACAGCAAAGGGAAATCCAGTAAAAATATGATTCCCATTGGTAAAGAATGAAAGTGATAAAATGGTGAAGAGACACTGACCTGCCCAGTGTGTTCTGTCTCGTCCTTGTTAATAAGGTACATCAAGAAGAACCTAGAAGACAGAGTACGGAATACGTCAGGAATTAAAATATCTTGTTTCAGAAATAGACCCATAATTTCGTTCTTCTCCAAGCAACCCACAACTCACATGTAATTGGCCAAGTTATGTTCTTCAAAAGTATGCGTCTCAAAACCGTGCGGCGTCGTGTCAAAGTAATCACTGCCAATGCCGCAGATGAAGCATTTGGTCTGGAGACAAAATGGAAATAAATGATAATTGAAAGACAAAATTTTCAGGGAATAAAAAAATGTTGCAAGACAGTAAAATAGAGAAACAAGAGAATAAAGTTAACAGCATGATGAGGGATAAAATGTTCAGTGTCTGGAAGACGAGAGCTAATGGAAAGGGAATTAGATTAGTAATAGAAATAGAAAGTAATGGAAGAGAATACATGTATCAAGTAATGGAAGAGGATACTGTATCAAGAAACAGTGGCTTTCTTCCAAAAACAGCACAAACCTGTCGGTAGGTTGTGGGTGGTATTGGTGCTTGCTCCTTTTCACATCAGTGGAGGTGAACTGCAATACCAGACACAACACATGGATGGCTGTGGTGCTGTTTCTAGTAAGAAGCAGCCATGTTTTCTAATTTTGTACAAACTCTTTAAGGCTATGTGGACATACAGTAAAATAAAACCAAAATATGTCAGTAAAATAGATATAAAACACATCTGTATCTTGAATCTAATAATGTGCCTCATTAAAGTCTATGGAAAAACAGCCGTCTGTGTACACATTGTAAAAAATATATTTTATATTAAAATGTGTGCACAAACTGACAGACTCACAGGCTATTATTTATTAGATTTAAAATATGGTCTTTTTTTTTTTTTTTTTTTAACCTATTTTTACTGTCGTATTTTGTTTTTATTTTACAGTGGTTGAACATGGCCTAAAGGGGAAGTCATAGCCAGTCAGGCATTTTCACTGCACAGCAGGCACTACTGAAGGAATATAGTATTATTCAGCCAATTATATTTTAGAAAGGATGGTCAAAGTCTGCCAGAATGGAAGTCACTAACACACAATGGCTTTCCCTCATGTCTCATAGAGGGGGTGCAAAGCCCACCCCCACTCTTTGTTATCCATACAGGGACTGAGACAATAAGACAACCCCTTAAATTGCTTAAGGGAAATATAGGGCCCCTACTCATTACAGAAAAGGGGGGAGTGTAAGAAAATATGGAAGAAGATGGGTTGGTGCTATGTCTGAAGAATATAGTCAACAATGGAGAGAAACAGGTTGACTGCTGTGGTGGAACACATTAAGGTATAAGTGAAAAGTGTCACCTCCATATCTTCCTTCACTTGTTCCTGTTGGTCTCTCAGCTCTCCAAATGCATCAATGATCAGACCTGACAGAGATGAACATGTATTAGTTACTATGGGTTGTGACCATGAGACTTCTAACCATTTTTTTTTTAAATAAAGCCATAAAATTAGTCACATAAATGTACAATATGGAGATATAACCTACCCTGAATGATGGCCAGAAGGATGACAATGACAAAGAAGAAGAACGTGATGTCAAAGACAACACGGTAAAGTTCATACTCGTCTCCTGCAGGGTCTTCAATCTCATCACCGATACCTCCACCAGCTCGTACCCCAACGTACATATGGAAGAGGTAACACTGTATGGAGGCAAATGTGTATTAGGACAGGTAGGAAGTAAACTTACTTGTAGCAAATGAATTGATAAAAAGTGTGTAAAAGTCTGCCTGTCACCATCTAGAGTAGAGGCATCATGGTAAATATAAAATAAACACTCACAGTCATCATATCATCACACTTCATGTCCGGTTCATCTTCATCCTCACTCTTGTTATAGAATTTACGGAAGAAGTTGAAGGCGACCACTGTATAAAGATATACGACCACGGCCAGGAGTCCCACTGTCATCAAGAGCTGCCGGGAAATTAATAAAACAAAGAAAGTGACAAAAAGCACAACTGGAGGGGAGGAAGGAGACTTAGGAGCAGCAGATATATCTGCAGCCTTAAAAAAAAATAAATCCAACATAACCTATTACCCGGATTTACCATTACAAGTTTAACAGAATTCTGGAACAATTTGCCCCAAGAAACAGTTACAAGGGGTGTGGCCTTGGAATAAAGGGGAGTGGTCTCAGTAAAATGGGCAAGGCAGACAGTGTCACCTAGGTGGGGCTTCACAGCATTTGGGCCCTCCCCTCAGCAAGGAAATGGGACCCAACTGCTACAAAGCCCCATCTAGGTGACACTGATAACCAATAAAATAAAGTGAGAGTAAAGGAAGTATCACTTTAAGAAGTAACACTCTTCACCAAAAATGCACCAAAATTCTATTGCAAAATCCTGGCACAGTTTAGGCCAACTAATAGACTAGACAATGTAAATGTGAGAGATTCATAAAACAGCCTGAGCCACTGTAATAAACTGTCTAATCCAAGTGCACGCTGTCTAGGAATAAGATAGTTTTAGTAAATCTGGGCTAATAGTTCAAGATGACAAACTGAGCTCCATACAGTTGTAGCAGAGCTGAATGTGTCAGATGTATAAAAAAACATCCTGTTTATTCTGATTTATTGTTTTATAGTAAGTAGACAGATCAGACCTGTTTGCCGTTGTGAGTGACTGATGACAGGATTGTACGTAGGGTCTTCACTCCCATGGCGATATCCAGAAGATGCGCAGCAAAGAAGAAATTGTTATAGTGTCCAAGAGCAGACATGATCATATACCAGACTAGGTAAAGGAAAGACTGGTGATCGGGAAAAAAAATAGGAGACAGTTTTAATATTGGATACAACATTGTGAGTATAATACAACCAAGACAAACCATATTCTGCATGTAAAACACAATTAAAGGTTTTTTTCTACTAAACATTTACATTACTACTAAACATCTACATTAATGTCACATGGTGCTAGAGAGAGGCGACTATACATATAGTTCAAGGTCGCTCTTTATTATTGTGATCAAAAGATGCAGGAACAGCTGAGAGCCTTAATGCTATCTGAACCATGAGTCATGGGGGTGGTCCTTAGCGGCCTTGTGCTGACCGGTCAGCCTATACCCAAAAAGGGAAGCTCTATCTATGAAGACTACCTTCTATTCATAGTCTTTTTATACAGTTATAGGGATCTAGTTTACAACTACGGTAGTACTCACGTTATCAGTGAAGACAACTCCAAATTTCCAGATCTGGTACTTTATGTCAATAGAGGTGACCCTGTAGTAAGACAGTATGTCTAAAAGTTAGGACATGGCTATATATATGTAAATGTTTGATTGAAGTTAATGAAAGATGAGAGATGATGAGAGTTGCGAGTATGATGAATATGGAGCATAGGTCACATGGGTAAATTTAAGGAAATATTTAATTATCAACTAATACCTAGTTTTATGCCTGGTTCAGGGTGTGAGGGGCCAATATAGAATGGGTATTCTCTGTTTGGTGCCCTTTGCATACTGTACCTGTATCATATTCTGCCAACTTAAAGCCCATTTACACAGGTCAGTTATCATCTGTCAGAAATGCTCAAAATAAAGCCCTGTAAAGGCTCAATTAGTTGTATAGATTGCTGCTTCCATAGGTCCATTTAAAAGGACCCCAAATTATGTATAACATGGTGTATAAAGACTCTTTTACACAGGCTTTATATCATGAAAATAAGTGTTCCTAGGAATGCTCATTGATAATAGTCGGCCCATGTCAAAGGACCACCAATCAGCCGAGGACCATGCAAATGCTCGTTCGCTGGCTGATTGGATCTTCTATGCGGCCTATAAAATTATTGTTACTGCCACAGGTCGCCCTGTCTACATGGAATGTGTGGCTTATAATGATGAATTTAAAAGGACAGTGAAACCATCCAAGGATCATTCATGCGGCCAGGCTGTACGTATGATGGAGCCTTGTAAAGACTCTGTAAATCACAGCTTATCTCACCAATTGGCACTTGTTATTGTGGTTGTGTTAGGCTGTCTAAAATGCAACAAAAAGAGTTTAGGGACATTATTGGTATAGATAGAGTTAGATGTAATGGACTTTATAGACCCACCATGTAAAGAGGGATTTATCTGGCACTGGTTTCTTCCCATTCTGAGAGCTGATTTCCAGACTGGCCAGGTCCATTCCCAACAGTTCTGCAATTCTTTCACGACCATAGATGTCCCCATATTTGTCCAGTACCTAGAGGAAGAGAAGACTTTAGCAAGGGTCAAAAGGAAACAATTAGTAACTATTTTAATGCAGTTTTAAAGGCTTTACCTTTCGTTTTACAAACTTGTCCCAATAATTGCTTGGAAATGATCTGCACAAAATAGATAGAACACAAAATGTGGTCATCATACTTTAATATCTTTGATTGTGAAACTCTGAGACCCATTGCTCCTACTGTGGGAACTTACGGAGTATTCAAGACCAGACGATCCCACTGCCCTTTTATGTCATCATCCTCTGGCTGTTCTGTAATATAGACACCATCGAATTCCAGTTTACGTGCCAACTCCTTCTCCCTTTTAAAGATGACCAGCGGTACCTAATGAATAGAGAAGTCAAATTTCAGGAACCAGGCTGTACCCTCAACTCTACTGCCAAAAATGACATACTGTATAAAGTGCAATAGTCATTCAAGATAGAAACCTCACCTTCAGACAGTTGTAGCCAATGATACACAGGAAGGCGATGAGGGTGTGGACTACAGACAGAAAATATAGTGTGGGCTGCATATATCCTGTGCTTTCTTCCAAGAAGAAATATACCACAGAATCTTCTTCATCCTCATCATCACCACCACCACCACCACTTCCCTCATCCAGAATGGCTAGATCTTCATCTAATCCAGAACCTTCAAAGTCATCTTCACCTTTTGGGGATTCAGATACCTGCACAGAACAATGTAAATGTAGCCATGAACATTTTAGATGATGTCACTAAATATCGATCAATGATGTCACTAAATATCGCTCAATGGCAATGTTCCCAGAGCTCACCTTGTAGAACAGAAGAATAAAGTTAATAGCAAATGCCAAAAAGAGTGCCAGAAATCGAAGGTTATAGAAATTCCTAGACAGATAATTCTGGAAAGGAAGGCAAAAAAATGGTGATTAGTGAAAATATATTAGATATTAGCAGCTGTGTGGGATATTATAAAATATCATTATTGGATAATAAATACATTTGCCGAGCACTCATGAAAGTTTCTGAATTTTAACAATCAGTGCCAAGAAGCTGCTGCCAAGGCTTACAAGATCAAGGGACCCCTAAAGGCTATGTTCACACTGAGTAAAAAAAAAAAAAAGAAAAAAAAAATATTGTCCATTATTACCACATTTTAATTGAAGTCAATGGAATGACAACTGCCCAATACACATAGGGAGAGATTTACTAAGGTTGTACCCCTGGTGTATGCCAGGAAGAAGATACAGATTTTTGCCTTCTCCCTAGCATATGCCAGCCATAACCCCTGCTCGAATGCAGGGTGTGGCAATAGAGGAGGAGGTGTAGCTTCGTCCCACGTCTAACTTATCAAGGTTTAGGCCTGACATAAATCCGGCAGAAATCTACACCTGCTCCAGAGCACGTGTAGATCTGTGCACAATGTCTACGCCAGATGCAAGGCCGGCTGGCTGTACTAGGAGGCATACACCTCTTAGTAAATCTGGTCAGGCAAAAGGCGGTGGGCGTTATTTTTTTTCCACCGTCCTTTCACCATCTTTACTACTAAATTCAATTGACCTTCAAAATAGATCCACACCTGAAAGGGCCTGAACTAAAATATTGTAATGGACGTCATTTTGAGACCAAAAACGGTCAGAAAAAGTCGTCATGTGGATATAGCCAAAAACTCAATGTTGTCCTGTATTAATTATTTCTTACTTGATCAGAAGACTTTATTACGGCTCTATTAAACTGGACAATTATTGGCTAAATAGACTGATATTACATCGCGTAATAGGCCCAGAGATTGGTTGACGAACAAGTAAATATTTGTTTGTTGGCTAATTGCATAGTTTTAGCAGGTAAAAAATACATTGTTTATTAGGCACATATCACCCTGTGTAATAGAGGAAGTGTGGCAGATGTATGGTAGAAGGGGTGACACAAGCGATCTAGGTATTGTGTCTTAGGCTCAGCCTACAAAATTGTTGCATGATATAAAGGCTTTTTAAACGGGATCGGCACTCACTATTGTCCGGCAGTCAGATTGTGTATAAGGGATGAGTTCCTAATTCTGTAACTTAATCCTTCTATTTTAATATGAGTCCCCACTAACCAAGAATTTAATTCTCTGGATCTCCAGCTCATTCCACAATTCCAATCCTCCTTCTGCCTCTTTCTTTTCTTTAGCAGAAGCCTTCTTCTTTGGTGCCTCAACAACCTCTGGTTCCTCGGGATCCTCAGGAGCTGGAGCTGACGCTTCTGCTTCCCCTGCTTCACCTTTTTCTCCATTCTCTGAGCTGTAAATAAGGAATAGAAATATAAAGGGTGCAGTTGTGTGTAGATGCCATAAATAAAGAAGTTTTATTAAAAAATAAAAATAGACTATATACTAAGTAGAGATGAGCGAGTAGTGAAATATTCGAAAGCTCAAAATTCGATTCAAACAGGCCGCAAAGTTTGACTATTCGATCGAATATCAAACCCCATTAAAGTCTATGGGAGAAAAATGCTCATTTCTTGGTAACCTCCAAGTGGTCGAATTTAGGTTTCCTCAAAAATTGATGCATACACCTCTGGAATGCAACTGGGACAGCAGGGGAAGCGTGCCTGGGTGCATCTAACATGTCCAAGTCACAGTATTACACCACTATCACAGACTCTCAATCATACACTCCAAACACAATATATAAAGGTGCCAGCAGTTTTACTGCTTTCAATAAGGTGCAGAGCACATAAAAAAACATGCAACACATTTTTTTTGTTTAATTATGCCTACACAGGCGTATATACTATATCTCAACATTTACGTGTGCCAACAGGCAATAGGTGCCAGCTGTTTTACTGCTTTCAATGAGGCGCAGAAGACAATCAACTACTGCAACAATGACTAACTAGGACAAAATAGTCCGACACAAGTCTATGCAAGATAATTCTAAGCTGTGTGACTGCCTGTGTCATTATTTGATATGCTGCTAGACAGTCAATGCACTCTTAATAAAGGAAGCAGCTATTTGGTGTCTGTGCTGTGTAGTATCCCTAATAAGCGCTTTTATGGTCTCTCCTGCCAACAATCTTCTAAAATCCTTACTGTCCCTACTCCAAAATCTATCCACTCAACTACCTGCAACCCGTACACTAAAGGAGAAAGTAGATACACTGTAAGAATAAGCTGATGTGCTGGTAGCCGGTTCGCTGATTATATGCAGATATATGCTGTGCTGTGTATAATTGTAGCCCTATAAAGGGCTTTTGGGGTCTTTTCTGCCTACAATCAGTTAAATCCTCACTTTCCCTGCTTCAATCTCTCTCCCTGACTACCTTTAAGATGGCATCAGGAAAAGCCCTGCACTCTGGGGGTCATATGAGTAAGCCTGCCAATGAATGTAGACGCTGTTCTTGCGATGCCAGCATGCACCTAGGGCCTGTCACACCCCCCTGCATAGTTATTGGCTAGAAAAAGGCGCCAGGCAAGGTGGGAGGAGAAACAAATTTTTACAGCGTTTTTGGTTGGATGCTCGATCAAAAATTATTATTTTAAATAGTGTAGTATTCGATCGAATAGCTACTCGATCAAGTACTACTCGCTCATCTCTAATGCTAAGTGTTACAGTAATGTAGATTAAACATATATGGCCAAAAAGGTGCCACCTATGGACAGGAGTGGGACAATTTAAGATTGAGTTTGAGTCAATAAAATATATACAACCGAAGATGATGATGATAAGGAGGCTGTATTATAAGATATTACTGAGAATGCTGATACTCACTCTGCTTTCTCTGGCTCTGGTTCTGGCTCAGGTGCTGGTTCTTCCACCGCTGGTTGCTGCTCTGGGGCTCCGTCCGCATGGACAGGTGTTTCTTCGTCCTACAAGTTGAGGTTTTTGGTCAGTAGTACATAATTGATTATTTGGTTATAATTGCTACAGCAAATTTACTTACAAACTTTCTCTTCAAAATTGGAGAGCCTTCTGGTGTTGGTGGTTCAACTGGTGTAGTGTCTCCCATATCGCCTAAACCGCCAGGAGCATCTGGAGCACTGGCTCTGTAGTGTCCACCATCCTTTTTGATGTCAAGTCCAAATATTTCTGCGCCTTCCTCTTGCGCTTCTTCTTTGCCTGAATCCACAAAGTCCGTTGCATCTCCATTCTCAGGTAACTCATCACTAATTGCTGCAGGAAGTCCATCCCCATGGACCTCGTCCTGTGTAGGATCTGGCATACTGGCCAGAATTTCAGTCACAGTTAATTTCTGAGCCCCTTCCACCAGGCTTCCTCCAAACAATGTGTGCCATATGAGGAAGAATATACCCTTGCAGACACTGTAGATGAAGTGAAGTGTTCCAATAAATATGGTCCATAGGAAGGAGATAATGGCCATTATAATTTCCTTTATTGTCATCTTCTTGATCTTGTGTAAAAAAAGCAAGAAACAACCGTGTCAACCAACCAATATATACTTAATGTCTATTATTTACTTCTAAATAGTGTGTAACAGCATGCACAATGGGTTAATTTTTCTTGTGTTTATATGTAGCTTTGCAGCATAGACTGGGTCATAGTCAGCAGAGTCATCTAACTATCATGAGGGGATAATTTACTGGAGGGCTTTATAGCAAGTATATACATAATAAAAGGCTTTTTTGTAACTGCTCTTACAGTTTCTATTGTCTGGAGAAGGGCTGAACTTGTCACCCCCTGATCGCCTAACAAGCTGGTAACAATCCAGTTATCAATAAAAGCATTCAGAACATACCTTTGTTGTCTATGTTTGTATTTTTATCTTAATAGTGTCAAGGAGGTGGGGCCTAGGGTTCCCTGGGCCCTAGCACTACTACGTCTCACTGTGCTGTATGTCCATCTCTTTGCATAATCATCAAGCACACTATGTATACAGCACACTGAGGTTTAATCCGTTCTGTCTTGGTTTTTTGTGTGTCAGTACTTACCTTTCGATATTGTCTTCTAAGATTCTTGTAGGTAAACATTTTGAAGAAGTTTATCACATTATTTAAAAACTCTCCAAAAGCTGATGTAGCTTCAGGTGGAGCAGATCCATTTTCTGCCTCCTCACCTTCGGCAGATCCTTCTCCTCCTCCATCATCTTCATCATCATCCTCAACTTTTCCTTCCTCCGGCTCTGAGATTTGTGCGGCAATCTGCATCTCAAAAATCGTGTCTTCACAGAAATTGACAAAGAGCTCCATTTTCTCTGACTCTCCACCCTCATTGACCACATCAAATATAAACTGACGTTTGGACTCCTTGACCTGCGGCATTTCCCATTGTGCCTTATTGGTCTCACTAATCTCGAAGTAGATACGCTCAATCCTTTTGCCTGCTCCCATAATCTCAATCTTGCCAAGATATGGTTTAAAGTAGTTGATGATGCAATCAGCCAGCTCCAAAAAGTTCTGCAACCTTGTGTCATGAGGGACGTGCTCTGACAGATTAGTTAGTAGCACTGCCACATTGAAACCGATATCCTTAGCGGGTTCCTGGAAACGGTCGGCAAATTCTTCAAAGTTGATCATTTCATTCTCATCAGCTTCAGAGCATGAAAGAAGGAACTGGATCTCGGATGGGGAATATTGTTTCTGACTGTCCATTGCCTTTTGGAAATCTTTTTTGGATATAAGACCCCGAGGATCTGTGACGTAGTCTCTGCAATACAACAAAAAAATAGATGGTTTTGCCAGAGAACATCTCCCAAGACTAAACTTTTATACTTATTCCGACCCCAGACTTGACCCCTAATTGTGCTCAGAAAACGTTCCCTGGTCAGATATTGCCCCTACAGTGGTTGAAGTAATATATTATTACTATAATATAATAGCCTTTCAGATCATAAGCCATACATGTAATAAATAGATAGCTTAAGTGCCAAAACGTAATCTGGTATTCCCATCAGAGGACATAAGAGGTACCTGCACAAGACAACCCCCATTAAAGGGGTTTTACAATTAAAACTTACTTATCCTCCATCCACAGGATAGGGGACAAGTAAGAGATTGCATGAGGTCCTACCTCCATGCCCTGGCGATCTCCAGATTGGCTCCCAGCTCCTTTGCTTTAAATAGAGCCACGAGTCAGCATTCATTCTCTATGGAGCCGCCTGAGAGAGCCAAGTACAGTTGGACCAGAGTCTCTATTTAAAACAATGGAGCCGAGGCGCCAATCTGAGGAATGCTGAGGGGCATTGAGGTTGGACCCCCCCACAACCTCTTACTTGTCCCCTTATCCCGTGGATGGGGAACAATTAAGTCTGACTATGACTTTTATTTTAATCAATAAACTACCTGAAGGCATCAGAAGCCACAATATCCTTCAACTTCAAGAACATGTCGAAGAATTTGAGTATCATCTCCACGTTGCTTGAAGATTCCACCAGCATGTCTACCATCTGACGAGCAATTGTCCCATTTACCACATTACCTGTGGGGGATAGTAGAGAACACAGTCCATTATTAAGTATGTTCCAATACATGTTATACCATTGTTATTATTGGTGTAGTAACTAGAAGAAATCACAGGCATAGAATTCTTCCTCATTAGTTCAGTAATACCCAATTATTAAGATGTTTACTACCAAAGGGACTCCGTCAGGCCTATGTGCACACTATGAGCTGCACATATAAGCTGACAGATAATGATGAAGCAACACAAAGTTTACTTAGTGTCAGCCTTTAGAGAAGTCATAAATGAAGGCTTTTTTTCTGGGCTTGTTTCAAGTGTCAAGGAGGTGGAGTCAATCTACTGAAGTGCCACAACAACAATTGTGGGTTATTGCATCATTATAAGCCCATTTGTGCAGCTCATTGCATGCAGATAGGCTGACTAATGCACTTTCATTTCTAAGCCTCCTACTAGGGCATTCTATCATTTGGGGTCATTACCAATTAGCTGGAGGGGGGAATTAAATTGGGAAATGGAAAGTATGTATTCGGTGACCTATAAGAGATCTAATATGGGATTATATTTTCACCTTCAAGTAGAGAGAGCAGCATAACAACCATATCTTTTTGAAGGTCAAGCAGTTCCTTTAGGAGTCCAATCTGGCTGGAGTCCTAGAAAAAAGCACAAATCAAGGAAATCTAGTTCTTTCCAAGTCACATGACTTCTACAATCATTTATTGCCATATAACATTTTAGATTTCTCCTTTAAACTACAGTACATTGTTGAAGAAACCAAGTCCATGGGGTCTGAGAATTCAATGTGTGACCAAACTGACCATGATTTAGGTTAGTTGTAATACTTGCAATGATTTATCCTCATTGCAATTTAAAGAAGGCCTTAAACCAAGTGCTGAGGAAGGGAAGGATAAAAGAAATAACCTGTTGTTACCTCCCCTGCTCTAGGACAGGTGGTCGCATACCCCGACTCCGATCCCTGGTCTATGGGGTCTGCCTTGGCCACTGACTGGCTGAGCAGAACAGCTGGGGACCCAGGGACCGGAGCAGCAGGTTGTTCAATCAGCAATGTAACCGGGAAGGTAAGAGCATGGTTTTTCTTTTATCCTCCCCAACACTTGCCAAAAAAATGGGCCTCTTGGTAAACCATATGCAAATAGTGTAAACCATGCCACCACGACAAGGTAGCCTCATGCCCGGAATGGACCCTACACTGTACTTTGGTCTCTCCATGGTACATAATAAGTCTATGCTCTGGGCATGCAGTATCCAACTAATACTGGCAAAAATAATAACAACCTGGGTGGGATGGGTGAAGTACACGACCAAATAGAGACAGCCACTCCCCCCATCTAGAACACAGGCAAAAAGACAAATTTGGTCAGCTCTCCTACTACTTGATTGTGCATTACACCCATCCCACCCAGGTGGTTATTATTTTTTGCCAGTATTAGTTGGATCCTGCATGCCCAGAGCATAGGCTTATTATATGCCATGGATAGGCAAAAGTACAGTGTAGCGTCCATCCTGGGCATGAGGCCACCTTATTGTGGTGTGGTTATTTTTATATTATTGAGATTGCTATATTATGAGATATTTTATTTAGCAGTTTGGGGGCTGCTTTAGCGATTTCATATCTGTATTGGGTCTGTATCTTGCCATTAGTGGTGAGCTGTTACATCAGGTGATGGTTGGGAATATACAGTACGTATATTACACACCCCTAAATGTAAAACATTCACACCCCCTGACTGTATAAGCCCACCTGTCACTCCCATTAATAATATGAAGTTCACGCCCATCTGACTATTAGCTGAATTCTCAGACAAAGTATAAACCCAAATATATCAGGAATTGTAACATCAAGAAATTGTAAAAAGTTGTGGAATCAGGGCTTCTGATAGTAAGGTCTCATTTTTGGGGGCTAGCTACATGTCCTCTTTAAGGGCAGTGCGCTATAGGAGGTTTGAAAAGCAGCTCCCATCAAGGCTAAGCTGGTTTATTCTGTACATGGTCCATTTACCTAGAGATTTATATGACATTAATAGACTGAGTTATAATTCTTAAAGCAAAGCTGTAAAGATCATTTGAATCAATCATATAGTATTAAGGTATTAGAGGTCACGATAAACAAGTCAGAAGCAATGTAGAGTCATATTGTTCCATCTTACCTCTGGGTAGGAGCGACTCCAAAAATGATCCTTGTGTGCAATGCAATAAAACAGGCTGTTTAAGTACAACTAGCTTAAAATACCCTAACGTATGCGAAGAGCACCTTCCATGTCACATCATAACCAGTCTGTGTACTGTAACTGGAGGGTCGGTGGTATTATGCCAATACTAGATCACTTTTTCATTTATATTGAACATACCTTATTTTTAACCCTAGCTGGAAAATGGTAATATATATATATATATATATATATATATATATATATATATATATATAAAATCTATTTTCCCCTAAAAATAGTGCCACCCATGTCTAATAGATCTACATGGTAATATATATATATATATATATATATATATATATATATATATATATATATATATAATATTTATTTATTTTTCCCTAAAAATAGTGCCACCCATGTCTATAGGTTGTGTCTGGTATCAGTTTGTAAGTTCATAATTTATATGTGTGTTAGACTTTTATTGCTAAATAATGCTCTCTACAAAATGATATCTAATAAAAAGTTACCCCTCTTATACAGTGTATAACAATTTTTACACATGGAAGCATTTTTTATTTTATTTTAACTAGAGCCATTTTTTAAAGGGGTTACATGTCTAGGACAGTGGCCCAGTATAGTCATAGACCTCAGAACCTGCATATTTCTTCATACAATACCTGGTGTCTGGTTTATTTGAAGCAGTTGAATCAAAAAATGTTTTTGTTTTTATGTAAGCTTATATAAAAACTTTAACATTTTCCACTATTAGGAATTATGAATTGCAGGAGTATAAGACGGAAGTCACACTAGCAATGGAGAGGTTAAGGACGAAGGGGTGAAAATGCAGTTTAACATGTCCCGACTTTCCCTCCCTCTCCACCCCGGACATTATGCTACAGTAAAAAAATGCTGCATGAAACAGACAGACAGATGAAGGGAAGAGAAGGAGGGAGAGATGTGGTATCCAGTGGCTACCTATACAAGGGGCCCATGTGCTTAGGATGCTTGATATACATGTATGAATGCTTATGTGTGTATCTATGTATTATATGGCTACATGCTTACCAGTCTTGTATATCCATGCACATAAAAATCAAAGAATAACCTAGTGTGAATAGTGTTATAGGGGCAAAGGCCCCAAACATTGAGCATCCAACTGGTGTGTTGACTATGGTTCTATTCATGGCATCATAGCTAGTGACATTACTTGGATACTTTCTCTCCTCTTCCTTCTTCCCCCCTACTACCAACAAAATGTCAAGAGGCTGCGGTTCACAAGGAAAGCAATGAGACCACCCCAAAGAAAGCGGGCTTTGCCCAAACAATTCTGAACTGTCACACGGCTGCTGGCAAAACAAGGGGGAAAAATAGGCACAATAGGAATGACTAAAAGGAGAGACAGAAGATTAGAGACTAAACAGAGAAAGATAGACAGCGAGAGAAAAGCCTATGAGATAGAGAATAGAATAAGAGAATAAAAACTACTAAAAAGCCAGAAATCTAAAAGTACGTCGTCAATATACCTTACTCTACATGAACAAATTCATTAAGTGCCAACAAGAAACCATATATAACACCTGTGTTAATTATTGAGCAAGTTACAATACGATGGTGGGAATATATGGTCTACGTAGTCATACTGTAGGCTGTAAAATTATATGTACAGAAATGCTCTCTACAATATTCAAAAACATATTTGTAGTAAATTCTATGGCGCTCTCTAAATAAACAAATTTGTCCAAAAATACTTCAATTATTGCTTTGTAGCTTTTCAATCTTAACACAAAACAATAACATCTATGGCCTAACTAACAGAACACAAGTAGTCATTTAATTTGTGAACAATGTTCATTTTTATGAAGCTAATTTAGAGAAAACATCTTAAAGTGTACCATATCGGCTGTGATTTTCACTCAGCTAGCAGAAAGCTGGGTCTCCATGGCTATAAACACACGAGACCGTAATGTACGTGACTACCTTTGGATCTGAATAGGTATTGTGCGCATTATGGTCTTCTGCGTGTTTATAGCCATGGAGACCCAAACTTCCACTGGCAGAGTGGAATTAACTGCTGATCTAGCAGCGGCCCTGATGACAGGTACACTTTAAGTTCAAGTGACTTATAAGGCCATTCACATGTAATAAACAGTCAACAAAATGGCTGCCTCATATGTTTACCAGAGAACCTAATCTTCAAGGCTGAACTGTTATAATGGCAGACTCTGAGCACTACCAGTTACTTTTTTGAAGACACCACGTATTGGCCAAAACACAAAGCAAAATACCTAACATACTGATCTGAAAGATCTAACTTAGAGAAGAAGAGTCGGAAAGATTGACAGAAAAGTATATTATAAACAGAGATGAGTGGCTGAAGACAGAACATATAGAGACAAAAATGTGAATGGCCGACAGACACGGAATGGGCTAGGGTGCACGTCTAGCTGAGACAATTTAAGGAAATGCAGCCGTGCCACAGAGAAAAAATTCTTACGCCATTTCGTAGTCCTCCGTTTTGGGGCATCTGTTACATATTAGAATAAAAGTATTATTCAGAATTACTGCATGTCACACATCATTTTACTTATACTTGAACCTTACTGAAGAAGATAGTGAGTGAAGCTGGCCTCGACCATAAGATAACTATCTTCCACAATTCCTACTTTGACAAATGGGCATGTTATTTCCAAGAGGGACAATGTATGGTTGATAAACATCTCTGGTTCATCTTATATTTAAGACAACGTAGGATTGGATGGGTTCCATCCTTGTTTCTTAGTGGGTCCATTAGGCTGAGCTCATTAGTGATTTACACCTAAAATCCTCATATATGATTCAAGAAGATCCTCATCTATTAGATCATCATGCAAACATATATCTGAGGAAGACTGTATCATCAGTCTTTATGAACAAAGACAATAGAAACTGAGAAAACAAAAAAGAAACAAAAACATTTAACACTATAGGCTACTTTTTGGCCTGATGATTGTTTGTAGGAATGCAATCAGCCCAAGGTTGGTAAATTGCTTGTGCAGCAGCTGATTGTATCTTTTGTGCAATCATTAAAGGAATAATCGATAAAGAGAATCCCGGCACTCACCTAATAGAGTTATGCTTGTTTATTATGTTCAAAACATCATAAGGTAAAGGAGGAGACGCATGTAGCCTTCATCAGCTCATTGCCGAATCGCATCCTATTGTACTTTATGATGTTTTGCACATAATAAACAAGCATAACTCTACTAGGTGAGTGTCAGGATTCTCTTTATCGCTATTTCTGGGACGCTACCCCGCCACGAGCACCAGCACAGAGTGCCATCTCCCCTACAACTTACGATTAAAGGAACAATCAGCCGCTCATCACTGAGCCTACAATGATGAAATTAAAAAGCCACATTCAGAAGTGAGATTGCCACTCGTCATTGTGCCTAAAAGGCCTTTTTCACTGGCCTATTATTGGTTTATATTGGTACATTTTGGTCCATAATTGGCCCATGTAAAAATGACAGCGATCAGCTGAGGACTGGGCAAATGCCCGATCCTCGGCTGATCGTGTCTCTAGAGCAGGCTTAAAAATTTTTCGTTATCCACCGCACATCTTCCTGTGTAAACATCTGATGTGCCACCGACAACAAAAAAGGGAAACATATATGCATATATCCATTCTGTCAGTGACCAGATCACAAGCGGTTTATACTTACCATCAGCGCTGCTTGTGATCCGGCATCCAGCTCTCAAAACCCGCTCTCCGGCTCTCCCACACTCTGGCTGCTGCTGTATCTTCAGGCTGCCCCCTCCTCCAGAACGATTAATAGTCGGAGGAGATGGGGCCTGAAGGTACAGGACTGTAGAGCCGGTAGAGCAGGATGTTGGATCACAAATCCCTAATACATCTTAAGTTATCTCTTCTACTTGTCATTGTGCATCCCTCGGCATGTGTAATAGGATGAGTAGAAGATTCTGCTCATATTCACACTTAGAATTACACTATAAAGAACAATTTGATTCCTATAAGGCACATAGATATGAGAAGCAAATGGCCATGGTTGTTGGTCACACAAATGTATGTTTCTCAAAACTGAAGACATATTTTGTAGTGGTCAAAAACTGTTATAGACTTTAAAGGTGGCCGTACACCTTCTATACCTGATGGCCAAACAATAGTTGAACAATTGTCCTCCCATCCATTCTCTGTCCTCCCCGTACACAGGAATGGTTGGCATGGCCAAGTGTTCCTGTGTTCTCTATGGAGAGGGAAGGGTTAAGCTGCAGCTTATCTCTCTCAGAACGAAGGAGTGAGTCAGTGATTTTCCATTGTGTCTGAACCCTATCTCCACCAATATTATCTGTTGGTGGTCCATACACCTTATACTGATGGCCAACACAGTCAGACTCTCCTCAGCCAAAAATAATTAGAGGGAACAGATGGTTGCACCAAAATACATAGAATCTTACTTTAGGTCTAAAGGTGGCCATATACCTCAGATAGCTGTCCTCTGACTGCTATTCCTCCCATTACTCCCAAAATAAATGCAGGTTTATTTAAGCAAGCATGTATTCTAAATGGGGAGGGGGGAATAAACTGCTGCTATCTGGCAGCCTATCTTCTGTGAGAACAAAAGCCAAAGCCATGAACAGATTATAAACATAGAACACGTCATAAAGGAAAGATTGAAATTTCTTCTCTTTTCAAATCTAATTCCTTGCTTTGGCTTCAAGAATCTGTCTGATAAATCTTTGCGTGTAATAAGGCCTTTAGGTTGAGTTAGGGTTGGTCCTTCTCAAGCTGAAAGCTCTATTCAACTTCTTCCAGTTTCCAAGGACTGGATCCAGCTTTTTCCAGCACCCAGAGAGGCACGGAGTTAAAGTGCAGCCATCTGATAAGCCAACTGCCAGGCTAACAAAGCAGTTCACTTGGTACTGTATATTCACTCATCTCTACAAGTAAGGTTTTTTTGGTATATTTTTTCTTTTACAGGAAGGGTATGTCTGACTTGTCATTACTGACCCTACAGACAATAGAAGGCGGGGTGGATGAGAAAAACTTAACACATAATTGTAGAATAAGACTACCCACAGGGTTTTGTTTTGTAGTCTGTAACCATGGAGACACATACGTCTGCATAGGAACTGTACATACATCATGGCAAAATTTTCAAAAGATGCATTTTTTGTTTGTTTTTTGTTTTCTTTTGGTTTAGATGAGAACACTACAATGGTTTGGGAAAAGTGCAAAGAACCTTAATTACATTAAATTAATACGTAAAAATGGACATTGGACAGTGATGGACTCCAGCTAACAAGATAACCTGCTACTATGAAATCATTCAATTTTTACTGAAAGACATGATAATAGTTAGAGTATATACTTAAGAGTCCAGTCATCCCTTTGAGGATAAAACTGATTCTGGTGACGATGGGGCTTTAGTTGTAGAGCAACACGATTGCATACCTGGGCCAATTTCATCATCATGTGAGCAAAGACATGCAGGAACCCGACCACTGCATCCCAAAGACGACTGTGTGCCAGACTCTGCTGGTTACCAGTGCAGGGACCCTAAGGAAGAACCAACAATAGGTTTTTCTTAATACCAAGAAAAAAATACTTAAAAACTATACATTATTCCTTTAAAAGGGAAACTATCAGCAGGTTAGAAGACTCAAGCTTGCTGATATCTCCCTATAGCACTTGGGGCACTGAGGATGAAGGTAACTTTCTTACTTTCATCCTCAGGTCTGTTTCCATGATATTAGGTGTTAAATCTTTATGATTATAAGTTGTTTTGGTGCACCGGGGAAAGGACTCCCGCCCTCAGTGCACTGATCTGCCCCTGGCTGCACCGCCCCCTGGCTGGTCTGCTCTGCTGATATTTCTTAAAAGGGGCAGGCCATCCGGAGGTGGATTGGTACATTGGGTAGTCCGGCCCAAGTGCACCAAAACAACTTATTAGCATAGGGATTAAACAGAAGCTGTTAAGGATAAAGTTGAGAAACGTACCTTCATCCTCAGTGCCCCATGCATTTTAGGGAGATTTTAGCATGTTAGATGCTTCTAACCTGCTGATAGTTTCCCTTTAAATGAGTATCCTAAGTTTGAAAACCCATTTCCATACATGTTATTTCTCGATTTTGAGTTAACAGACGTTAGATTACCAATCAGTACATCTTCCTTTTAGCTTGAGAGAAGAAAGGCAATCACAATTTTCTCTGCTTAGAAGGACCCAATATGTCCTGTTGCTTGATACCTCGCTTCCCACATTTGATGCCCAAACTAAACTCCCATGCCCAAGCGCTAAACTCCCCAATTTATTTATTGTTCAGTGCTATTTGGAAACCTCACCACACTGCAGTGATTTTTAGGCACTGTATCATTGTGTTATATGTGACAGCATGTAATAGTAGGTATTGCATTTTCAACATACTATGATCAGTTTATAATCCAAGCATCATTTTCACAAGGTAGACAGTTTTTTACCTGGATATATTCTGTTAAGCTGTTAAACACTTGCTTTGCCACAGACATTGCTTTGGAAAAGTTCCTTTTGCCTTGGTCATCAATAATATCCTTTCCAGAATAATACCAGTAGAAGTCACTGATAGATTCCTAGGATGGGAGGTTTTGAAAAACAGTTTGTTGAACAGATTATATTAATATACACATTTCAGAGGTTACCAAGAATATTTTTCCTGCACTTGGTGGTTACCTGTAGACGTAGAAGATAATCCACAGTGCAGATGATAATGTTAATGGTGGTGGTGTTGCCAGTCTGAGTACGTAGGTAGTTCTGGAAATCTGTAAAATAAGTACACATCATGTTATATGCTAGAGATCAACGAATCATTAAAAAAAATTTTTGGCAACGTTGTCAAATTTTGACCGCAAAATTCGCAAACTTCAGTAACCAAAATTAACAAATCTCTACATACCTGTCTGTGCTTCCCTGGCATCCTCTTCCTTGTCTTCAGCCTCCACTGAGTCAATCACTGAGTGAGGGACAGCAGTGTGGCCAGTGACTGGCTGAGCCGGCTGTCACTCTTGAGATACAAGAGTGACAGCCCGATCACCTAAACATTGGCTGCAGTGCGGTACCTTCTCAGTCAGTCCGTGATTGGCTGAGTGGGCTGTCACTTTCCCCTCAGCCAATCACTGACTAACTGAGAATGGACAGCACAGCGGCCAGCGATTGCCTCAGTGGACTGGAGTTAGTTGAAGAGACGGAAAAGGACTACCGGGGAGCGGTGTTTGTTTTTTTTGTGAATTTTGTTAACAAATCATAAACTGCTCAATTTGCTTCGCGCATCTCTATTAGATACCATTGTAAGTATCTCAGGGAAAATATATATGAGCATTCCTTGTTAATTGAGGACATCAACATTCGTAGCTTCCAAAACAATTGAAATCTACAAGCCTTTACAAATCCAATGAATGCAAAATGTTTTGTTTCATACCATTATTGTGTCCTTCACAAAGCAGCTGGAGGAATCGGAATAGATCCTGGGTGAACTGGTCGTCCGCCATGACTTTTTCTCCTGAAGACAGTAACAATCACAACATTAGAGTCCCAAAATAGGAACGAGCTAAAGACAAAAAGACTCCAAATAGGAAAATGTTTAGAGACGAGGAAGGAAAGGTAAAACAAGTGATGTAAGAGAGAAAATGTACATTAATGAAAGAGTACGACAAGGGAGTAAGAAACTGAAGTAGGAACATAGAAAGTCAAATCAACATAATGGACGATAAAACATAAAGATGAACGTAGAGAAATAACAGTAGTAAGGATATGGAAAAATGATAGGTGTTATATAGATTGATTAAGAATCACTCCAGGTTAGTGTCTTCCCAAACTCAATACACTACAAACTGACAAACCCAGAGCTCGTGCAGTTAGAGGAATGTCAAGAGTCTAGAGACCTCACAGATTGCCCTAGTTGTGATTCAAAAAAATGGAGGTAACAAGTTCCTGTACTGAAAAACTGTATCTGCTGCATGGTAGCAACAGCAAAACAATTCATTCTAATGCACAAAAAAAATCCAGAATCTTATAATGTAATCCGATTTATTACTTTCTGAATAACTCCAGTGATTGGGGGAAAAAAAAAAAAAAAAAAAAAATATATATATATATATATATATATATATATATATATATCATACTCAGTCCATGACCCATGGAATAGTTTAGGCACCCTCGTTTACCAAGTATATATCCTTAAAAATAGATGTACCTTGGTTCACAATGCCTATTAAAATTGTGCAATACATCTTAAATTCAATGATCACCCAGCAATTTCTGCATGCATTTAATTTATAATATGCTAAGGCCCGGATATATCATAGGGTGTTAGAAAATAGAACCTGGTGTAAATCTCCTATAGCAACCAATCACAATTTAAATAAAATCAAAGCTGGGCTGTGATTGGTTGCTGTAGGCGGTTTACACCAGTTTCTGTTTTACACAGTTAGATAAATCTGGGCCTTCTTCATATACTTATATCTACCTAGAAAAAAAAAAAAATGATGATATCTAGAGTAACAGCCATAATACAGACATAATGAAATATACATTAGTATATGCGCCTGGTCATTCGTATTCAGCTCTGTCAGTTCACCTGTCCTTAATCAGGAGCTGAGTGTCAGTACAGAAAGAGCTAAAGTGAGCTGTAGTGTCAGCATCCTTTATCCAGGGCTGGACTGGCCATCTGGCATATCGGGCAAATGCTAGATGGGCCAGTACCCTCTGTGGGCCGGTCTCATCTTCCTCCTGGCCCAATTCCTTCCTCCTCCTACAGTAAGGAGAAGGAGTCGCTGGCCCAGGAGGAAGCCAGCCCAGGAATCCAGGACACCTGTCCCTGATTCCCAGATGAGCACCCCACAGCAAGTGGGCTTGTGTGCTCTGAAATGCCAGGGTTTCAGTCTCAGTTCGGCCCTGCCTGTATCTTAGCTCTGTCTCTGTGTGTACTCTGCCCCTGGATAACGTCAGCGGCACAAAGACTAAATTGAGTGAATATGTAGGGAAAATAATGTACTGTAATAAACGGATAAATGTTGGCAATATTCAGCCGCCTACATGCACCCCAATATAATAACCTGTACTGAGCGAATTATTAACAGAGCAGGAAGGACGCGAGGCCTGGCATGAAGCAACCTGTCCTGCTGTGCACTAGGGCAGGCCGCATCTATAATAAAGTGACAGCAGACACTTTTTATAATATACTGTATGTATTACCTCCTAGACAAAACAATAAAAAATAGATAAAAACTGTTTAGTAAAATATATTTTGATACATGTATTTGATACTAATGTATTTTCATCATATCCTAAATGGGTTATCTAGGTTAGAAAATCAATTTCCAAACATCCAGGCTGCTAGTGGTTCTAATAGATTGATCGTATTTAATAAGCATATTGCTTAGTGAGCCTTGTAACTAAAATGTATCATCCAAACCAAACAAGTCTTAGATATGTGATGTTCAAGGCTTCTATGTCTTCACCTGGAAACAGTCTCTGACCTGAGGCTTAAAGGTGTTAGATACTGGTTAGTAAGGAAAGGGAGAGGATCTCTGTGCAGGGGAATTAGTAGTGATGGAATTCTCCAAACTGACTTAACCCATCCATTCTAGTGTGTAAACATAATACCGATGTAGGTTATATACGTGAACATTATTATATATAGTAGTGATAATTATTCAATATATTCCCCTTAAGACACTCAGGTGGTCATGATTTGCCAACTTTGCTAAGACCTCATGAATGCTCTAGTACAGAGAAGGAGATTGTTGCTAAGTTTTAACCATAAAGTATAGCATAATATTCCTTCCTTTCCATGTCCTGATAAATCAATGAAAGTAGGATTTAGGATGGGTTCAGTCAGTATAAGGAGAAGGCAGGGGGTGACAATGATCTGTTAGTTGAAGCACTGGTGGAGCGTGGTTTAAATGAACATTTACCCTGTTCACGGTTGATGACTGGGAACCAAGGAGGTCAGGGAATGAGAGAGGCAGGCAGGAAAAGGAGGGGGGTACAACCATGTCAGGGAACAGGAAGGAAAATGTGATTATCATTATTAAAAACTCATTAATTGGAAGGTGCCAAAAATATAACAACAGTCCCCACCCCTGACCCCCAACAACGGAAAGAGATAGAGAGAGAAACACAGCATGTAATATACAACATATTATGTCCTGTTTAGAGATGGGGGAGATGATTAGGATAGAGATGGGTTTGGAGAACATAGGCTGTATATGAATGAAAACCACAGTGTAGACCTTTACATGTCTGATTTAGCCAAATACAACAATTCAGAAAATGGATACACACAATACAATAGGTTGTCTACAGTAGCCAACATAAAGGCCCTTTAAAGTGTTTTTTTTTGTTTTGTTTACTTTTCATTTACTGAGTTAAAGTTTCCCCTGCTCTTTTTTCTTATTTCTTTCTCTGGAGGACCAGTCCTGTCCTGGACTACACATACAACCCACTGATTTGAGTGAGTTTTCTGTAATACTTAGTTTCCCCTGCGGAGGCACTGCAGGGAATTTTAACACTTATATTTTCCCCACAGATTACAGTTGATCCCTGGAGGTCCCAGCAGGAAGATAGTTTGTTGGCTAACTTAACTAAAGCTGACCACCATATCACATAATATACAACATTTCTTAGATTAAGCATGCATTTAGTAAACATATTCATGTCTGATTGCCTTTTTTCTTTTTGTCATATGGATCATAAAAAATACCAAAAAAATACAGCATCCTGGGGTTAAAAGAACAGTCCCATAAAAACTGATGTGATGTGTTATGCCTAATGCAGGGCCTCAATTAAAGCATCCTTGTTTTATACATTGCCCAAGTCCTTTATAAGCCATAATACTAGCTTGCTGAGTGTGTACCTTTAAACCTATCTTGTCATGACCATTAGAACTTATTGTATGAAAGTCTTTACATTATATGAAGATGGTCAATGGCCACCACCACCACCACCACCAAACAGGTAGAACATTTTATAATGAGGATTCATAATCTTAGGTTCTTTTGGGTTTTCCTTTGGTTTGAAATATATTTCCACAATAGTATAGTATAGACTTCCACTCTAGGTAAAACAAATTCAGGTGGGTAAATTTGAAATCTAGTATGTACTATAGAAAAAAATTCCATCACATTGGGCAACCTCTGCCAGGTCGACAAGTCAATGCCTAAAAAGAAATCTTCTTAGGATTGTTATACATTGGCAAACGAAAGCTGAGTTTTTAGACTTGCATATGTTTCTTAACAGTACTCACTTGTTCCATCTTCTGTTACCATACCAAGTCCTTCTGCTTTATTCTGACGTTCAAAAGCATTCAGGTCCAGGACACTACAATAAAAGATAGATGGACCATAGTCATACATTGTGTTGTTAGAAGATCTTTGGTAGGTGGTGGCGGCATTAGTGGTGAGGAGTTAAAGTTGGCAGACTGTTGCAGAAGAAAGTGCCACATGCTGCCACTAAGCCACATTTCTAAGGGCAAAGTCAATGAAGACTTAGCTGCCCTTGGAACTAGATAGTAAGCATAGCCCCTTAGGGTCTTCCTCACCTGCAAGTCTGCATCAGGGCCTGCACACTCTGGAAAAAGCCGACCTCTCTCTTTTCCTTTAGATAATCCAGCATTTTCTGTAGAAAGAAATATAAAAACAAAAGTGAGAACTCCACTATCTAATTCAATGTAATTCAAAGGAGTCCATGATCATCTGTTATGTATCTGTTGGGATCATATTAGCAAGTCCTAATGTAGTCCATTTAACACTGAGATAGATCTCCTACCTGCTGAACCTCACAGTTACCACCATTGAGGATAGAAATTCCAAGCTTGAGTGTAGAGGAGACCATGGCTCCAGGTTCACCTAAGAGACAGAATTATAAATGGAGAGAGTGAGTCGAGGACTTGACCAAAAACGCATCAGGTGTGGATATATTAGGAAAGTTCACTTCTTTTTGGCCCAGGAATTTTCGCACCTTTACAGGCACTGATCATTTGCAGGACCATCTCCGCGGCACCACGGTTATGGAGACGGGATTGTTGGTACAATAGCTTTTGCTTCTCCATTTCTTTCTCCTGTGCAAAAAAGAAGACAAATGGCATTGAACAACGGACATGGACATATGTCAGCCTTCATAGTTGGATAGAGAGGAACCTGTAAAGGGTCCACAAAACTAAGAAGTTGCTTACAAAATTTATACAGATTTTGGAGAAATACCTCAAATGAAAGCTCAGTTTCTTCTTCATCACCACCACCGGAGTCTTCTTCTCCTTCCTCCTCCATGTGACAACTCTGGGAGGCACAGAGATAAAAGATTAGAAGAAACCTCAGATTGTGAAGACAATGAAAAAGATGGGAGTGAAAGTGTTGATCCAAATAAGACCAATGTATCATATGGAAGGTATAGGATAACAAAGTCATGTTAAGATGGACAATTGTTGCGCTGTTTCTTGATTAAATATTTATGTTCTCCTGGAAAGCAGAAACCTAAGAGCAATTCTACAATCTCTGGCTAGTGATTGGCTGCACAGGCCAATTCTTGTGTGGATGATGTGTCACAGGAAAAGGGGAGGTGATGAGTGGGGAGTGGTAGCAGTCAGAACGAGAGCTGTAGGTGATCAGTGGAGGTATTACATAGTTTTTTATGGCACACCCAGCCATGAATATTTTTTTAAATTTAATTTTTAATTTTAATTTACCTTTGCCATGATATCCGCATAGGCCATGTACAAGTAGTCTTCATCCAGTTTTCTGTAGAATAATGGTTGATAGGAATAGTGTTGCAGTCATTTTGCATGTTGTATATTTCTTAAAAAAACATATAATACTGAGCACCCCATCACAATACTTACGTTTTCTCTGTCAAAGCAGTCCTACTAAAATGAAGAATAAGTTGGTGGAGAGGGTCTGGCTTCTTTTCTTGTTCTTCCTCTTCTCCTTCTCCTTCTTCTGTTTCACCAGGTTTCTGAGGAATAATCACACATATCAGGACAACTTCAAGATTCACTAATGTAGTAAAAAAATGATTAATTGATTGATTAATTAATTGATGGAGTGCACGTGTATAGGGTGAGGGTCCCCATAGCTTTAAATTAGGACCTTGACATCATCTCACTTCTAACAACTTATGACAGAGATCCCAGTGTCCCTGTTCTGGTTTAAGTGCACTAAAATTGGGACAAAAAGTTTATATTGGTTGTCAATGCCCTGCTAAGAAGGTTGTCTTTATGGTACATATGTCCTCGGTTGATAATCCTTAAATCAACTTTGTATAATAATATATATATATATATATATATATATATATATATATATATATATATATATATATATAGTACTTACAGCCAAGTCGTCAATCATCCTGTCCTCAAAGTCATGAGCCTCACTCATTATCCAGGTGTGTTTATAAGCTTCCAAAAACATATTACAAGCACGGTGTCTGCAAAATAGGAAATACAACAGGCAGTGATATACAAAAACACTCTCTGACCCCCCCACAGACACCCATTGCAGGAGCTTAAAGGGCTATTGCCATGTGGGACATTTATGGCATATGAACAAGATAAGCCATACATTTCTGGTAGATGCAGGTCCCACAACACCTAGAACATAGAGATAAAATGTAATGTATACACTAGACCCAGTAGTACTTTCATTTATTCCTATTCACCTGGGAATGTTATATAGTGGAGTCATCCGGAAGCAGGCCACTACAGCACGACGACGTTGCTTGGAAAGCAGCTTGTGCCACACGGCTTTCTTGGATTTGAAAGGGTGTTCAGTCTGGTGAGCAATGGAGACAATAATCATATCAATGAGGACAATATAGCAGATGATGGACAAGAAAAGAAGACATGAAGAGGATTCATTCTACAATATTTGTATGAAGCTACTCACCAATTCCAGGTGGTAGAGCACAGCTGAGACCTCCTGCACACGTTTTACAATCTTCTCAGGGTTATTGGAGTCCTCTGCTTTACCTGACATTTTGTTATAAAGGGCCATTTGCCAACGCATTGAGGAATTCTCACACTAAATGGAGTGAAGAGATAGTATAGGGCATGAGCTTATATTGTTATGAAAGTCAGAATAAAATGTGAGGAGTGGAGGACTAAAAGGTATGGATGAGCGAACCGGCTGAGGTTCGGGTTCGTATGAACCTGTACTATCGGCTTCTGATTGCCGCTGTCTGCCCGCTCCGTGGAGAGGGTGGATACAGCCTGAGGACCGCCTAGAAAACTGGGATACAGCCTATGGCTATGGCTGCATCCCAGTTTTCCAGGCGGTCCTCAAGGTTGTGTCCACCCTCTCCACGGAGCAGGCAGACAGCGGCAATCAGCCAGTTCGCTCATCCCTAATGGTAAGATGGGCCCTATTACCACCTTATTTTGATGTGTTTGTTTGAGTAGACGGTACTTGACTTAGTAACGTTAAGTAAGGCCATTTAAGAATATACCGATGGGAATGAGACGGCTCTGAATTAACTGCATTTCATATAATATAAAGTATACTTTATACACAAACCTTGCCCTGTAGGTGAAGGTTGTTCTGCAAGAATTCCCTCACTTCTTCATCTGTATCTTTCTGTAGAGAAATGACAAAATGAGGATGGATGACAAAGATCAATGAGGACAATAATATATGTTAAAGACTGGATCGAATCCTCCTCAGGATCACACACACCAGAGCATAACGTGTCTTGGCTAATGTGATCAACTCTTGGTCAGTTGGTGAACACATGTTCAACCCGATGGGAAGCATTTTCTTAAGGGTAGCCACAATAAGCGATGTCTGCACGGAGTACCGATCCCCTCGGCGTTTCTTCTTTGTGCGCTCCTGGTCAGAACCACCAGACTGAAGGGGAAAAGAAAAGTTATATCATCTATATTGAACATATGCAGTGCATGCAATGCAGCTCAAGAGTGAATCTGAAGGAACATCAAACACCTTAACGCTATGTTCACACGCAGTATTTTTGATCAGTCATTTGGACAGTATTTTTCAACCAGTGGATTGAAAACATAGAAATTGTGCAAATCTTTCTATTGTAGTTCTTCTCCATCAGCTCCACTCCTGATTTTAGTTACAAATACTGATAAAAATACTATGTGTGAACATAGCCTAAAGGATAATAAGTTGCAAAAGGCATCAACAACTCACCTATCCAGTCAAGATTTTGCGAATTTCCAGCAAAAAACATAGCCCACCACAAAGGATCACTCAAAGAGACTTTAATCTTCTAGTGTCCTTTGTGTGCACAAGCGAATGAGATCAGTGTATTACTTACATAGTTTTGTTCAGCTGTTCTCCTAATATGCAGGAGAATAGGATTCTTGCCACACCCTTCTCCTGCCCTTTAGCTTCTGATTGACAGTTGCTGCCCATACATAGCATGGATAGATACCTGACAATCAGCATCTGGTGGGCAGAGTTTTCTGCTTCTCATAAATATCCAGGACTACTGGGCTCATGCACATAATGGAGCGGACTACTTGTCCATGTTATTCAGGAGGATATCTCTAGATCAGCTGCACAGAACAATGTAAGTGATACATCATTCTTTTCAGCTTCTCTGTCTCTAGTTTATGCTTCCCTTAGATAGGACAGCATAAACCTACTGACAGTGTCTCTTTAAGATAACTGAAGTACAACAGATGGTGTCATACAGTCTACATGATGTCAATTGTCAGTATCTCCATGCTTCTTATAATATCGACTGGCACCAATCGTCCCATATTGCAGGCCTTGTTTACTTTTATCAAACTTTTATCCAATAAGATAAATTCTACCTTTACACTTCTTCAGGCCACAAATGAGGCAGCACATACAATATATATACCGGTCTTCTAATATTTTACGCTATTCAGTGATGGATGGTATTGCACAGTTGAATAAAAGAACAAAGTATGGAAACATTTGACAGCATGAAGACATCAACATTCAGTGAACAAAATGAATACAGGTCTAGTTAAAGGGGTTGTCCAATGATTAAGTATTACATTTCTCTAGTAAATCATGCAAACTTTATTTGTTTTGGATAATTTTTTTAAAAAAATTTCAGTGACTAATATTGCTTATACATATGTGTTATGGCCCCCTTGATGTTCTTTTCTACCACTCAGAATGTCTACCGGATTTGTGCAGTGCTGGTTGTAGGAAACCAATACTAGTGTACTGATTTTTACTGCACAGCAATAGCAGAAAACACTCCACCTCCTGTCTATATGAAGATTCAGGGAGTGAGACAATGCTACTGAGCATGTGTGACCACCAGTGTTGGACACAATAGGTGGACATTTTGAGAGTCCTTCAAAAGAACACTAGGAGGCGACATAACTATATAGCAGCAATATCTACACAAATGCTATATTGCCTAATACTGAATTCAATGGCAACCCCGTTAAACTGAGATGGGAATGCACAGATGTGGGTGAGTAAAGACACAATGACAAAAGTATGAAATGGTATCAGACATAGACAAGAACTGACAAGGAACTCGGATACATGCCATAGTTTCCAAATATATTTTGGGTTAAGAAAATTAAATTATACACCCCCTTCAATTTGTATCATGATGGGGGTCAGGTTTTTCATATCTTTTTTTTTTTTTTCAAATGGAGAATTAAATATTGAAAACAAGGAAGATCACAAACTTCTTGACTCTCTCCATTGTTTTCCCATTGTGATGTTATAGGAGCCTAATGCCATCAAGCAAAAAACACTGCGTCAAATAATATAGCATAAGGATAACATCATCTGCTTTGTTTCATGATACATCCTCTGGTATGTAGGGGTAAGGAATAAAATGAAGAGGTGTTGATTTAGTTGCTGAAGATGAGGAAGACACAAGAAAGACATAAAAGTGGAGATGAACATTTAGAAGACATGACAACACCATGCAGCATTATGATAATAAAATCTGGTGGTCATAAAGATCTAAATGCAGAGGACATAAAGATGGCTGACTCCCATGAAGGACATAGTGCTTCATTGGTTGTACAGAAGGTAACATACTGGTGGAAGAAGATATTGCTTTTCAAGAAACATGACAAAATATGAATATAGAGAAAGCAATACATACATAGATGACAAAACCAAAATGGACATATATTCTACAGGAAATAAACAATGGACACAAAACCAGATCCATAGGCAACTGTCCTATGCATCCTCCTCTGCCTGTTTTTATGCCAAAACCAACATAAAATGACAAAGGGTTTTTTTCCACATCTTGGACACCCTGCAGTCTACATAGGGATTTGCAGATGTACGTTTCATCCTTCAGATTGTGTAATATTATGTTTGTATCCAAAAAAAGAGAGCTTAAAGGACAACTCCAGAGCGCAAAAAAAATAAATAAATAAGACTGACAAACAGTATGGGGGAGATTTATCAAACATGGTGTAAAGTGAAACTACCTCAGTTGCCCCTAGCAACCAATCAGATTCCACCTTTCATTCCTCACAGACTCTTTGGAAAATGGGGCAACTGAGCCAGTTTCACTTTACACCATGTTTAATAAATCTCTCCCATAGTTCATACTTACCACCTCTGTTTGAAATTCCCACTGGCCATGGTCCCCATCATCTTCAATTGTCCCTCACTTCCTGGTTCAGTGTAATAAATGGGAGAGAAAAGGCTACCGATGCGTTTGTGCCTTTTCATCGGCTGAATGGTATCACGCGGCTTCCAGTTTGTTCGGCCAATTGGCACTGAGCAAGCTGGAAGCCATGTGCCATGCCCCAGCCAATGAAAAGGCTGCTGCTGTACATGTGCACCAGTAGGCTTTTCTCTTCCATTCAGTCCCATAAGAAGAAGCTGAAGAGAGGGGCTGGGCTAACGAAGAGGGGGAAGATCAGGCCATGTCCCCTCTCGTGACAGCACCAACACAAAATGGCGCTGGGAGAAGAGGACGTAGTCGACAGTTATTAGGTAAGTTTGGCTTTCTTTCACTTCTGGGGGGAGTTGGGGGAAGGGGGGGAGAGGAGTGGAAAGGTAATTAACACACATTACAAAAATATATAACTTTGTAAAGTGTTTATTAAGAAGTAAAAAAAAAAAATACCGGAGTTGTCCTTTAACAATTACATTGCCAGTTACTGGGCTGTCCAGCAGACACTGAAGAAACAACGCATCCTTCTGATATCACTCAGTGCTCTGCAGTTATTGCCTTGCTGTTCTGGACAGGAGGAGCCATACATCAATGGTGTGAGATTTTGACAGGTCATATGAGCAGGATGAGACCATATCCTTTCACTTTGACCATTAAACTTTACTTCTCTCTTTAGCAGCTATTGTTAATAACATCAAAAACTTGTGCCAGGTCACGTGGCCTACTACCCCAAGTGCTGGGGTAAGGAGCCAAAAAAAGCCATGTTCTTTAAACTCTTAGTGACCTTATGTTAAAAAGGCCATATTGCTGGAATTTTTCACCTACAGACCCATATGAGCTCTTTTTATTTGCAGCATTAATTGTTCTTTGCAATAGCAGAATTAAAGGGGTTATCCAGCGCTACAAAAACATGGCCACTTTTCCCCCTACTGTTGTCTCCAGTTCAAGTGCAGTTTGCAATTAAGCTCCCTTTTAATTCAATGGAACTGAGTTTCAAAACCCCACCCAAACTGGAGACAACAGTAGGGGGAAAGTGGCCATGTTTTTGTAGCGTTGGATAACCCCTTTAATTTTTTCATAAAATATGCTGTGAACCGTAAAAAAAAAATTTGCGCTGCGAAATTGGAAATGTTTATTTCTTTTTTAAATTTTGAATGGTTTTGTATTTACGCCGTTTGCCCTGTGGTAAAACTGACATGTCATTTATGTTCCTCATGTCAGTTTGATTACAAAAAAATCTAATCTAAAAAAAATAAATTTAAACCTAAAAAATAAGTTGTTAAAATTGCTCTGTTATGATCCTTATAATGCTGTTATTTTATCTGGTCTATAAGGTTATTTGACATGTCTTTTTTTTCACCATGGTCACCATGGTCTGAACTCCTATCAGCAATACCATGATTGCTCATAGAGATCAATGCAGTACATATGTACTGTATTGATCAATGTTATCTACACTTGAAACAATCGCCAAGCTGGGGACAGTGCTGGGAACCAGAAGATCTTCCGTGCTGTAGGTATGACAGATCAGCTTGCTACGATCGCCTACTTGACACTATTCACAGACTGAATAAAGGCGGTTTTTTTGTGAAACTAAAAACACACACACAGAGAACAAAAAATATGTTCTGAATAATGTTATTGATTTCTATCCAGTGGTTCCATGAGTTCAGTAGGTGGTCATGGGGTGATAGATTTAATTTAATACAGAGGATGGTAGCAAAGGAAATCTTTGAGGGTCAAGGTCAGCCAATAGCTGCTGAGCAGAGTGATATCAGCAAAGGGTTGTCATTTTTGCAGCTTTTCTGATATGGAGCCATTTTGTTATTTCCTGTGGTGTTAAGGAACTATAGTATACAGAACATCTTGAAAACTTGTAGGGACTAGAACAAAAGATTCAACACTCCTGGTAAGTTACATGGTAATAAAAGCTCTAATTAACTAGTTGTGAAAATTTGCCCAAAATATCAAAGACAGGGAACCAATGGACTTGTAACCTTGTTGCATTGTAATACCCTCATATAGCAGGCATATGGATACATTATTGATGGACTAGTAGAACATTTGTTGATGTTTTCAATGCATTTCAAGTCTTTGTGCATAGGATAGTGTTTTTGAGAATTCTAGATTACCATATGTCAATGTGATGTGAAAGCACGCTGCTTATGTGAAAACATTGGCAGACTTTGTATTTTAGATTGTAAGAAACAATAAAAAAAAAATCTTAAGAATTCCATTTAAAAAATCACCCTCCAATACAGCGAAAGAAGATCACAACAAAGCAATTGAAAAAAAAAAACAGCACAATTTGGAAGGGTGAAGCCTTCCTGCACCTTAGTTGTCACCCACATCTGTGCCCTTCACTCTCTGCCAACACATTGTACGTGCCATGTGTTGCTCAGGCAGAAAACACACAGCCGTTCCTGTGTCGGGAGCGGCTGCAGAGAACATGCAAAATCATTTCTCTATCTGATCTCCTTTCACTTTCTTGTCTAAGACTGACTTCTATCAAGTCCTCTGTGGGAACTTCATCTACCTCAGTGGTGTCCAACCTGAGGTCCTCCAGCTGTTGCAAAATTACAATTCCCATGATGCCTGGACAGCCAAAGGTTTGGGAATTGTAACAGCTAGATGGCCACAGGTTGGACACCAATGATCTAGATTTTTAATTCTTAACCCCATACCTAATGGTATATGAACCATAAGGGTGTCCATTGACTATCTGCCAAGCCTCAATAGAAGTGGCACTAACTTAAGTTGGCTTATAACTCTTTCCAATGAGCTTAGGAACCCATTTTTACTTATAAGTGACCTCCATGTTGGCAGCAAGAGTGGAGTGTCTCATCCAAGGGTGATGTTCTTTTCTCATAGGTAAGGTGTAGAGTAGACAACTTGAATGGTCTACACAGGAAGATAAAGGGATGGACAGAAGAAAAACCCAGATGATTATGGCCATGACTTGATACCAATATCAGAGTAAACTCCTATAACTTTTATTTCCTAAAATTATAGTATTTGCTGAATACCCTGCAAGAACGGTCAGGCAGTAAAGTGAAAGGAGTCCTTGAGTTATTCCTCTAAGACAAAACACATCTTAGCTCTAGCTAAGTAACTGCAAGACTGTACAGCGTGTATAAGCCGATGCTAGAAGCGGCCACCGCTGTACAGTTTACAAGTGAAAGCAGGACAGACAGACGGAAGTAGCCATGCTTTCCACACAGGCAGAGGGCAACAACGCAGCAGCCCCACCACAAGAAAATAGGTTGACTGCTGACCTGGCTGTCTCCAGACTAACAAGGAAACAAAGAGAGAAACACATAAGTTTGTTACAGAACTGAAAATAAAGAACATCTAAATAACAAAAATAAATGGCCAATTTATGATAATGGGGATGTTAAATGAACACAGAACTATAGATATTTATAAGGAAATGTCATAATAAGAAGCTCAACAAAGACTAGTAACACCAAACATTCTACCATAGACATCTGCCAACACGTCATGGTCATTCCAGAATGAAGCCTTGTTGTTCTCTAGTCCATCTGTGGTTGAAGAACTCTTTACATTATGAAGAACCTACCTATAAATTGTGGCTATTCCTTATAAAATAACATAGCCAGAGTGGTCACCTTCCAGTCAATGTGCAGTTAGAGATTTGGTGTTACTTGTCCAGCAAAAATTAGTATATGGTATGAAGTAAAATATTGGACCTGTATTTAAGAGCGTCAAATAGGAAGAAAGGATTTACCATGTTTGAAGACTGTAGCTATAGAATTGTCATGGTGGTCAGTTACTGAACAGGCTAGATGTCAACAGTGGAGCTGTATGTGAATGATCAACCCACCTTGGACATTTTGCTTTTGCTGTCTGCGGTGAGGAAGGACATGTTGTTGATTTCATTCTGCACCACAAAGTTCTGTTCCTCCCGTTTAAAGTTCTAGTAAAGAAAGGACATATTTTTATACTGCTTTCATATCATAATTGGCAATACCAACTTAAAGGGAATGTGTCAGAAAATTATCTATTGTTTAAATCACATTTTGAAATTAAACATATATTTTTTAGGTACTTTCTATTTTACTATCTATATTATAAAATCTAGCAGTTTATGCTATCCTACTGTAAAGTGACCTCTCCATAGGTCAAAAAGGTCACAGAGCATGCCTATAAACCTGTCATATACAAAGAAAAGGGTCTGGATATGTGCATTGCGTCTATGTCCATGAGGCTTGTTGTAAAGCATATCCCTAAATGATGTTAGAAACAGCTCAAGCAAGATGGTTGACCCCCTAATAGTAAACACAAAATGACGGACGCACAGGGCATTGTCCATCAAAAAACTGGCCCTGTACCCCTTTCAGTATGTACAACTTACATGGGACTTGGACCAGAAGATGAACACTTCTCCAACCATGCGGAAAAGTTCCTCTGCATCACAATTGGGTACTGTCAGCCAATTTGCCCTAGAATAGAAGAAAATGTAATGCATTCATAAACTCAGTTCTTAGTGATTAATATAATGCCAATATCACATAAGGTCACAATAGCAAATATGGGTGACTTAGTTATTTTCAATGGCAAATTTTTTTCAGTCATTATAGCCTATTACTATACCTGTTGTTGTCCACATAACGAATAAGTAGAGGATATAGCGCATAGAGATCTCGGCATAACACAGAGAATTCATCGCGAATCAGACTCTCTGAATCCTCAGATTCACTCTTGGCTTCTAAACGTAGCTGCTCTTCCTCTGCAACAACCTTTCCTGCCCGTTTTTTCAACTTTTCCATGGTGGGAATAAAATGAGATCGAAGAAGCTCGGGCTTAGCCTTGCTCACTATGGGCTGGGCAAACACTGGAAGGAAAAATTGTATGTGCGTTACAATCGTAGAGTTTTAGACCATTCTGGACTTCAGTTAGTTACAATGTTCATTGCTGGTTCCCTTCATCATTAAAATAAGCCCTAATAAGATACCTGCAAGTCTCTTCATCCATGAGGCCTCATCTATACCAAGGTTGTTGACAACAATTCGGAGGATGTTTCCAAGAAGAGCATTGAGGTGTTCAGAGGTCACACTTGTGCAGCAAGGCGAAGAGTCATCTGGGATGTTCTCTGGTCCTCTCTCCCACCAACGAGGAAGGTAATTGCACAGCATAGGTAATGTTACTTCAATTACATGGGGCATCTCTGTATAGCGAGCACCAGACTCTGCTAACATTGATATTTCCTTCATCAAAGTCTGCAGATCAGGGATGTCGGGACACATTTCTTCAACAGAGTTGGGAAGACCCAAGACTATGAGAGAGAAAAAAATGAAGATTGAGAAATTTTTTTGGAACAGTAGGAGTAGTGGTTATGAGTGTTTTTTTCTTCATTGACTTACTGGCACGCTCCCGAGGGGATTTGGTGGTATAAACAGAGTAGATATTGTACTCATTTAGGTGCGGTTCCAAGAAAGCCACAGGCATTGCGGCGGCAAGCCTGGCCAAACACTCTCCCAAAGCTGGACGTTGTCTATCAACAAACACATATGCACATTTTATATCTAGATGCTTCACTTTCTACTCATTTATTACAAAACATAATGACATCCTTACTTTTCAACATAGGGGTTCTTAGTGGTTCCCAGAGAATAGATACTGCACAGTGTTCTATAACAGGAGACTTGTACATCATCCACTGAGAAGACAGAAGAAGAATTAGTATGAAATGGTCATAGAAGACACATAGGATAATGTACATGGCTGAAAAAAGTATTTGAGATTTTTAATTCCAGCCAAAAGACATTTTTCCTGGGCTATTGTGTTACATAAAAATGTGTCAAAACCTGTACTGTACGTACATATAACATCGTCTCCAAACTGATGTTGCGCGATATGCTCAAACAGTGATGTTAGAACTGGCAAAAGGGCTACCGTTGTGTAATTGATATTCTGGGCCACACCCTTGACCTGAGTGCGGGACTGAGAAACCTTTCCAAGTTTTAGGTTCTCAACCATCTTCTCAATGTCTTCAGATGCTCCCTCAAAGAAGGAACGTAAACCAGCCTTGACGATCTCGGGGCCAGACTTCATCACTGTCCTGTAAAGAAGGTTAAGTGAGAGTTGTATGTTCTTATGTCAATGATGAGATTTGTATTGATGAAAAAAAAAGTCCTCCTTTACATAGTTACCTGGCATCAAGAGAACGTGCCAAGATATGCAGACAGTTGACAACTGCTGAAGAATCCGTTCCTGGGGAAATATTGGGAGACATAGTCATACAGAGTCACACATCCCTTACCTGGATGCAACCAAAACTCAAACATAGACAGGCCCCTTCCACACCACAAATCCAGAAGAGAAAACACATGGATCCAGTAGGTTGTAGGAGCAGTCAGTATGGGGTCAGCTCATGCAGTAAAGATTAGTGGAATGAGAAGATCTTCACAGCAGCAATATTTCACTGCTTACCGAACAAAGACACGCGGTGCCGTACCAGAGCAGCCATCTTACAGAATAGGCTAAGGAGGGTGAGAGAGGCAGGTACAGTGGGAAGGAGGAGGAGAGACAGTGAAAGTGAGTCTAATGTACAGGATACAACAATTCTATAAACCACAACGGGAACTGAAATAAAACTATGCTGTAGATGTCTATTGAGAGAAGCCCAGAAAATGCATGCAAGAAAATATCTTATTCTGGGTAATTTTCATTGGCTTCACAATTTCTCAAGCTCCCTAAATACTATGCTTGCTTGCCCCAAAGAGAGTAATTACATTGAGCACTAACCTAGCAATCATTTCCTTCTCTTTGTTGGATGCATGACCACCACTGCCTAAGACCTTGGCTGGTGTAGACAGGAAGTAGAGGCAATGGTTCTTGAAGTACTGGTTGATCAGCGGAAGAAGGATCTGTAGAGCAGAGAGATTGCATTATGTGACTTAGGGCTGATTTACTAAGATTGTCAGGTTTTCAAGAACCCCACACCTCAGGGTTATAGTTTCCCAAACTGCTAGATTTATTAATGTGTCCTATTGCCTTTGCTGTTTTTTTCACATGAAAAAGCTAAACCCCTGCCTTCTAGAAGTGGCTGATATTTCAAATGGAAAATTTTCAAAAAAATGATGGTTTGCTTGATTAATATGTCAGTGATGGTGGGTTTTAAAGGACACACCCATGATACACACACTTTTCCATTTGTAGGGTGCCTTCCTATCATGCTTTTATTTGTATAAAGTACCAATATAGTCTATGGCCCTCCATTCCCCTGCCAGAATGTAGTAATGGCCTTGTTTAACTATTTAGCTGCTGTGCTGTTAAAAATAATAAACAGCCCTTGCTTACCTACCTGTGCTCCTGCCTGCTTCTCCAGGTACACCACTCACTGAAAGCCCAATCAGCCAATCACTGTGCTGTCCCACTGAGCGGGCTGTCAGTGATTCAGGACCCGGAGACTCAAGCAGGAGCGCGCCGGGGGAGCACAGGCAGGTACACATGGGCTGTTTATTATTTTTAACGCTGCGGCTGTCAAAATAAGGCTGTCAATACATTCTCTCAGCGGAATGAAACTCTGATGTGAGAATGGATGGCCATAGACAATGAAGGTACTGAGCATCACAGCTTGAAATCCGACGATAATCTGTTGATTATAAATAAAGGTTCTACCACCTTCACATGAGGTTCAAATTGCAATGTCCTAAAATATCCCATCCCACACCTTTGTTCATTCATTCCTAGTTAATAATCTCTGGGATAGTATATGTAATCTTTCCTGGAAGGAAAATAATTAAGACAACCTTGGCCCAATCACCTTCACTATGGTATTATGGTAATTTAAAAGAGTAATTGAAAAATATTAAACAGGCAGTTTGTTGTTTTATAAACCAGAACTTTCAAGTCCTGTTTTAACACTGAGGATATACTCGCTCGGCCAATCACTGGCCACTGCGGTTACCTGCCTCAGCTACAGATTGGTTGAATAAGCTGCTATAATTTCCTAATTCCTATTTGCTATTAAGTACCACCCATAGACATGGTAGAGAAATTCAAAGAATAATAAAGCACACATACCTTTGCAAAGAACTTAATTTCCCGTTCATGAGGGGATTTCTCTACTCTGCCACTGCTCACAACAGCCTCTAAAATTGAACAATGAGAAAGCAAAGTCAAGACCAGAAAGCTACTTGCTTGAATATGTTTTTCTACAAACATATCTTAAAAATGTGGGAATATGTTTAAGTTTTTACTTTGTGACTGGAAATAAGCTAGCTTCCAAGAGCTGATCAGCATTCAACTCCATATCCTCATACCTAAATGTGCTATGAACTCCTGGGCTGTGTCCATTAGCTTCAAAAGTTTTTGCAGGAATCCATATGCAAAACGCTTTTCAATAGAGGAAGTGTCAAGCTCCATGTCCTTCAGTCCCCTGTAGATGATAACACATTGGTCACTAATGGTCATTGTTAACTCCATGTGCTCCACCATCAACCTGTTTTCTGCTATAATTAAAGTCTAAGGTGGTTTAACAGTTGTCCATGACAATATGTATGTGTACACAATATGTATGTGTACATAGATATAATGGTCCCATTGACAGGAGGCTTGAAGTCCCAGACAATGGTTTATCAAGTACTCCATCAAACTAACCTGGTCACTGCATAGCCATGAAGCTGAAGGAATTTTAGAAGTTCCTGAGCCTTCTCCCTGTCACGAGCCTTCTCTTTAGCAGTCAGTGTATCATAGGGGACAAGTAAGGGATGGGTTCCTCCTCCTATAAACCAATGTAATTTACAATTTAAACTGTAGACAAAAGGAAACTTAGCTTGGAAAAGGACAAACTTGAAAAGGAAAACTAAGAGTTGAAACTGAGAATTTTGATGACAAGTTGGCTGCATGGTGCATTGACATGCATTAGACAGAGCAATGTCTTTGCATAGGAACTTGAACATATGAAGGGTTGGTTGGATGGACACAAACATAACTTGTGTTCTTACCTTTTGCCTCCAGCTCGAGTTTTTTCTTACGCCCCCATGTGTTGTGATAATTTTCTGCAAGTTGCTCAGCCATTGACTAAATTAGAAATGACCAAGAATAGAGGTTAACTCTCCACAAGTCTATCTACGTAAAGCATCCATGCTGTGTCTTTTCCACTAAAACAAACATCATCGACCTACAGTACCTTGATATTAAAATTTCATACTTGTTCAGTCTGTTACGTAAAATAGAAATACACATATAAAACCCATATTCCTACCTGAAGCTCTCTAGACAGGGTAATTCCAGTAAGGTCAAGGGGAGTTGGGCTAAAGGTTTGTACTGTGGGATCATAGGTTGCCTGTAAAATATGGAAAACAATGGTAAAATAGTGTTCCTCTATGCTTTATATTGGTATGAATATCAATAGATAAGCAGGTAGATATCCGATAACTAGTTGCTTCTTACCTGGGCACTTTGAGAGATCTTACGTGATTTTGTCTTCTTTTCAGTCTTCTCTTCTTCTCCTTCTCTGGCCTTTTCAACCATCCATTCCCAAGCTATCATGGCTTTCAGTGACTCTTTGATAGGCCATCTGTAGATCTCCTTGTCCTGTTAAATTGAAGGTTTAGAAATATATCAATCCATTTTTAATCTGCTTTTTCAACTGTCCAGATTCACTTGTGGGACACTTGCTCTCCTTTTATTTGATCAGTGGGAATGGGGGCAGTTCCACCATTTGGTTAATTATCTGCTACCCATAAAGGATCATTTTTAATCTCGGGATAAATCCTTAAAGAGAACCTGTCACCCCCCGTGCCGGGGTGACAGGCTCCCGACCCCCCGTTAGAGCCCAATATACTCACCGAATCCCGCCGGGTCCCGCTTCTGGAGGTGGTCGGGTGATGAAGATCTCAGCCGCTGCATCCCGGCGCGCGCGCTGAGAGATGAGTCCAACGCTCATAGAGAATGACGGAGCGCTGGACTCTCCTGTCATTCTCTATGAGCGTTGGACTCATCTCTCAGTGCGCGCGCCGGGCTGCAGTGGCTGAGATCTTCATCACCCGACCACCTCCAGAAGCGGGACCCGGCGGGATTAGGTGAGTATAGGGGGCTCTAACAGGGGGTCGGGAGCCTGTCACCCCGGCACGGGGGGTGACAGGTTCCCTTTAAGTACAACTTTAGGTTGTCTAATTTTTAGGAGTTTTGATCTACCTTTTCAGAAAAGGTTTTGTAGGGACGCAACATGGGATGTGTTTTGGCTTCTTCATCCACTGTCTCTCCATAGGACCAGTTGTTTTGGATCTGAAACATGATAAAAACATATCCCATAGGTAAAGGGTCTTCTGTTGTATTTTACCAAATGCAAGAAAGTTTTCCTTACCTTCTCAAACGCCCACTTGTCATGAGTGTACTCTGCATATTTGTTGATAAAGCCATCAAGCTTTTCAGGGATGATTACACTGTGATATAAAAAATACACTTGTGTACATTAAGCCTAATTGTTTTTGAAGAGACCGTAAATGCATTTTCTATTTAATATGTTGACCACATATCACAATATAGGCCATGTAGCCTATTAGTTAATGTAATTCTGTGGAAGTGCCTAATGTCCACACCAGAATCCCTTACATACAAGAACACTTACTTTAAGGTCTCTATCGGTTTGGGGTCAAAGTTTCCTTCAGCATCCACAGAAGCCTTCTTCTCAGTCTTTGAGGAGTAGCTAGCATCCACATAGTCAGGTGGTATGGCACCAGCAATTGCACATAGACAGGGCATAGTGATCTTATAAAGCTCAGCATCAAATTTCTGTAAATGGAGAATTTCAAAAATTACCAAAAATTGGACAATTAATTGTAAATTTGATATATAATAAGGTATTACAATGAGTTACCTTATGTCCGAGAGAATCAAATATGCCCCAGAAAAGTTTCCTTGTTAGATGAAGTTCCTCTTCAGATGACACACCATAATTGGCCCATCCCGTTGGAAGACAGTAGTATTTCCAGCAACGCTCATAGTGATTGGTGAGGAGCTTAAATGAAGAAAAATA